>NC_141157.1:70206137-70228637 GCF_053477565.2 Lygodium microphyllum
CGAAACTCCAAGAGAGTTATCCTCAGGTATGAAATTCTTTCTTAAATTCAGTCCAAAATAATCCCCAAGGAAGAGGAAGTCCAGGAAGACTATTCAAAGGTATTGCCAGTTATGCTAATTTGTCTCAAAGTTATATTGCCACTTATGCTAATTTGTCTTGAAGTTATTTTGCCACGTATGCTAATTTATCTTGAAGTTATTTTGCCACTTATGCTAATTTGTCTCAATGTTATTAAGTATTGCCACTTACACTAATTTTGCCACTTATGCTAAATTTGTCCCAATGTTATTAATTTTTGGAAAGAAATGATTTGTATTGGAAACAAACCTGTTAGAAGTTTAAGTATAATGCATTCGAAATGAATATGTTTGTGATTGCAAGCTACGTGCTGATTTTTTCTAAAATCATCAGGCTAAAAGATGGATGATTGAGTATAGATCACCGAATGAGGCAATATTCCGGTGAACACAAAACACCGATTGAGGCAATGTTCCTAATGGCGCTAGACCTCTCCAAGGCCAACATGAATAAAACCTGCTCCAAACAGTTTTTCTCTTTTATTTCATGTTAGTGAAAATAGACCAATCATGACGCGAAAGGTCTTCTCCTAGGGAATTGTAGTCAGTAGGAGGAGGTGAGGGTACCAGGGGGCTCTGGTCACAAACTCCTTAAGCTCTTACAAATTTCCAACTACCCTTTGATTTCTAGACTGTGTCTTGGAAGCTCTAGGGAATGGAAGTTGGAGAGAATAATACCTTCGAATAATTTTTTTTTGTAAAATTTCATTTTTTTGAAAGAAACTATTAAGAAGAATTGCTTTACTCTATTTTTGTCTCATGAATTATCGATGTGTAATGAATTTGTATCAGGAGATAATTCAAAGAAGTTGTTTTTATATGTTGAACCTAAAGTGGTAGGTAATTAGATAACTAAAACTACTCTCTCAAGGGAAGTGGGAGGATGGACCCCCGACGCAGATCCAAACCTATGGCTGAGTGGTCTCGGTAAACTAAGAGCTTTCTTAAGAAGGAATAAAAATCACACTTGATGGACCATTAGAAACCAGAAAGCATGACTCGCATCACTTTTTTCCACTAGTAATAGATTTAACCAGAAAAACTTAGGTCGATCCTCGTGGGAGCAGCCGGAACTTCCACTGCGGGATAGACTCAAGCGAGCCTAGTTAGCAAACTCCGAGGGTTTTATCAAAATACTGAACGACACTTCCTATGACATCTCTTGATGGGCTACTAAGAACGTACCACAAAGGAAAGCTCTAGCGGCACATTACAATTTGATGGGACCTCAAATGGGCCGGCACCGGCTATGGCACTAGCCGGACCTCATACTCATAATAGACAAACACACCCTCATGGCCTTGCAGGCCAGGAGCGTCAATCTGCTGCTAAAGGACAGACTGTCCTAAAGCCTAATCTATGCGTTTATAGTTTTATAGTCCAATGTTTCCCTTTCTATAAACTCCACAGAGGGAGAACCCATACACATTGGCAATAAATGCCACGATAATCACATACATGGGAGGCAACCTCTCGGTGGAATCACCGCTGCCTCATTGCAGCTCTCCTACATCGCAGGGATTAGCCCCTTGATGAGCTGCTCAACATATAGAACAAACAAACAAACTCCACTCTTCATTTTGAAAGTACTTCAGGAGATACCACGTGTCCTTATCAAATAATTCTCCCAACAATCCTACGGCTTAGGATGCCTTTCCACACTCAAGCATGGGTCATTGTCATTGATAACAGGTGCTATGCATCCAGGCCTTTTTATTCCGACACCATGATCGACATGCACATGCAAAGGTGATGGATCCTAAAGTGCTCAAATATAATTTTAAATCAGAAACATGTGGTGCATAACCAGGCTTTCCAATGCATTTACTAACTCGTTGCAGCGATGTAAGGATAGCACCGAGATAACACTCGTGCTACTATCCTTTTAATTAAAATACCACGAACTCTATGCCATGATGTGCATAAAAAAAATCAGCAACAATCAGCACGCAAATCACACCATTCAAACATCCCAACCCCCTATCTTTAGGTATTGCTTTTGTTGCATAGGTGTAGAGGTTCATTTTGTCATGTTTTGATGTATAAAAAGTGATAAATCACAAACTTTGACAAGGATATAGGGCAAACTGAGACTAAACCTCATGCTTTGCCACTACCATACATCCACAAATAATCATTATATTTTTCCTTATTTATCCAAGACGTATCTCTATTTTTCCCCTTATTTTCTCTATTTTCTTGATTTATTTGGAAATAAAATATGTTATTTTTTGATTTTTCTTGTTCCAATCACTTCAGCATACTGACATTCAATTTATCTTCCATTTTCCCTCCATGGGAACACCTTTCACCCACCCGAAACGGAAAAACTACCATTTTACCGCTTAAAAATCGCATTTTGGGTTTATGGGAATTAAATAGAGTATATAAATCATTGCAAAATCAAATTTTTTTGATAAACAGCAATTACTCATGATGCAACCAACACAGAAACAAATTTTTATCCAATAAGAACATAATTATCATCATAAACTATCAAAAATCCTTCATTTTCTTCATAAAAATGGTCATATCGTGTTTTTACGTAACCCGAGATGCCTTGAATGACTGCATAACTAGCAGATGGAGCCTCCATTGCTCTCAATCCAATTATGTACATCAATCTTCAGCATCTCCATCAATCTCCATCACCATTTCCTTCATTCTCCCTCCTCGGTTCCTCCTTTAAGATGGTGCACATGAACAGCCCATAGAGGGGAGAGAGAGGGAGGAGAGAGAAAGATTAGATTATGTTCTCTTCATCCAGATAGCCATATCTCATGCGAACGCCGGCTATATGATCATCCAAGAGGGAGAATTTGATGCCTAATGTCTGTTGCATAGCTTATTTGCAGCCCACAATCATGATTTTATTTATTTTTTGGGCGGGGGGGGGGGGGGGGGGGGATGGTGCATTTTTTGACGCTTGCATCCTCATGCCATATCAACATTTCTTCACATTTTCATTTCATAAAAAATGAAGGGCGCGGGGGGGGGGGGGGGGGGGGGGGGGGGGGGGGAGGGGAAGGGTGGGTGGGTGGTTAAAAGTCCCAAAGGGCACCCCCCCTTTGGTTCTAAGTTTTGTCCACTCTTTTGTATCTTGGACAATTTTTGGCCTCTTCCTTGTCCGAGCTCTGTTTCAGCCCCTCTGAAAAATCCTGCGTGTTTGTCTCATCATCCTGCACTGACTGGAAGCTCCTAGCATCCCGCACGGCAGTCGAAAAAATTATCAAAAATCCACAAGTGTTGCTCAGAAGCCGTCTTTCACTTGGGTGTTTAAAATCGTCCTAGCTGCAGCCGCAGTCTTCGATGCTGAATATTTTTTCCCTAAATTTTGGATTTTTTGGCAAATTTTAGACACATCCCGGGCTCAAAACTCCGCTCTCATTGGCGACCACGGGATAGGGCAACTCAGCCCGTCGAATCCCACAATAGATCTGCACAAAACAACCAAAGGAAGCATCAAGCTGATACAAAATAGATACATACTAAAACATAGCACAATGCTCACCCTACCCCTTGACAAAACCAAGGCATGAAATCCACAAGGAGTAGGCCTAGCATAATTTGATAGAAGGTCCCAAGCTAGTCACTAACCAACTGCTCCAGCACGGCCAAACTAAAAAGAACTATCAAGGAGATTGCCCTAAGTGGTGGTCTGAACTACCTATCTAACTAAGGACAACACAACCAAGAGCTCCTACTAGGTGAGGACTCCTATAGCCTAGTCAAGAAGTATTTCCTTTTAGCACATTCCTTCTTTGAGGTTTTTATTCTCCCACGTACTCGAGCGTGTAAAAAGGAGGGAGCTGAGCATAGTGACCCAAGGAGAACAGGGCATCGGCCTCAGATCCTATCTCGGTACCTAAGAACCTACCAAGCCCTCGCGAGGTGACACTTAATTCTTTTCTGACGCTCACTTTTATTTTCACTCCAACCTTCCTTACTTTCTTCTTTTCGAGCCAGACTCCATCCCTAGGAAGACAAGGCATCGGCCCCAGGTCTGACTCGTCCTCAAAAACCTACCAGGCCTTCACAAGGCGATGATCAACTGCTTATAAATTTTCCTTTCTTTTCTTTTCTATTTTCATAGGGGTTAGAACCCCTTTTTACACACCTTTGTATATATTTATTTTCTTTGAGATATTCAGGGTTTTTTTTCCTCTCTATCATTATCATTTTCCTCCGGCAGGCGTCTCTAACTATCTCACAACTAAGCAAGAACTCCTAGAACGGCCGCTTGGCAGGCTAGCAGAATAGGGTCACTAGAACTGCCTTCTAAAACAGGTCTTTCGATGCCTGGCAATGTCTTTATAGGAGGCAACGACTACTCGGCCCTCCCTCAGACATACCTAACCTAAACCTGGGACTTCATGCCTTGGACGTCGTTCCCCAACAAGAAAAGAAAATCCCCTACAAGTACACAGATACATATAGCATAAAAAACACATTACTCGTAAAGGAGAGATATCACCCGGATAGGGCCACGAGAAGTCTCCGCCGACATAGGCTCCTTCCAAGCTCTTCTTTAAACCTGTCTAGCACATGACTAAAACAAGAAACCATTAACCGCACCCATACTAAACAGATGACTGGCCCTCTTGGCCTAATGAAATAAAGCATTTCACTACAAAAACTGATCGGTTCTCTTGGCCTAATAAAATAAAGCATAAAAAACCTTGCAAAACTAGCCCTCTTGGCCTAAGGAGATCAAACAGAATAGCACCTACACATCCCTCCCCGAAATAGTACAGATATACAATAATATGCTCCTGTCCAAGGAGGAAAAATAGTAGGGCGTGCAGGCCTAAACTAAATGCATAAGATTATGACCCATCCCTCTTGCATATATAGCAAGAGGCGAACACATAACATGTTGTCTAATCAGCCTATGGGTCCTAGATTGTTGAGATATCGAGCTCCACTCGTGATATGCCAGGGTGACCGTTGTGCATTTATTTCACTGACTTGTTAGCTGCAGATGCGGTTGGTACACCGCCCATGAATAATAGCTAGATTACAGCTATCCTTATCTACTCTAGTTCATGGCTCAGTTAGCATGCCACCTTGGTTAGTTGAGTTTGGTTTGAGACCCATATATAGGGTTCTTCTATTTCTATGTACTAGAGTTCTTTTTGGCTTACACAACTAAGAAGAGGAAAACTATTTTCAGCCTCCATCTTTGTGTGTATTCCCCCATTGTGTAAGTAAGAAAGCTACAAGTAAGACTCCTTCCTTCTCTCCCACAATCTTGACATGGTATCAGAGCCTGGTTCGTGGTAAGGAGCTCAAGAAAGCAAACCAAGTTCACGGTGTTCTGGTAAGAGGACTAGTGTTGCTTTCATTTTTTGAGTTTGGGAGCAAGTCTCTACAGGTAGCACAGCCAGAAAGTGCAAAAGTGCGTTGTCTCAGATTGAGATGCCCTTCGCTGTATAGCAAGAGGGCAGTATATGCTGCGGGAGAGGACTTTAGCCCATGGTTGCCCTGTTTTTTTTATTCGAGGCCATTTCGGGGCCTGTTTTGGAGGCGGAAGTTTTCCGCACGCACTCAGGAAAAGGCTCTGTTTTATGCTATGCGACCACTGTTCTATAGGTCGGTGAAAAGTTCATGTAGAAATTGCATCGTATGCCTGTGCGCAGAGATATTGGGAGTTACAGAATCATCCTTGTTGCCTATTGATGCAAAATCATCACTAGGAAGTGATTGTGTGGCCAAATACCACTTTCATCAGTTTTGCAGATTTACCCTTGTGAGGCTGAAGCTGTGTTTTTTGCAGTGACAGAATTTTTTGCAGTGTTCTGTAATGGCGTCTGATTCTCTTTCACAGAGTGTCACTGAAAAGGTTGACAAGAACAACTTCCAAGCATGGAAGTTTAGAATGACGAATTTCCTTATGGGAAAAGGATGTTGAGAATTCATTGCAGGAAATGAAGAAGAACAAGTTCTTCCTGATGTTCCCAATCAACAGCAAATGCACGCATTTAAAGGATGGCATGAGAGAGCCAGAAAAGTTATGTACTGGCTGTCTATTAGTATTTCAAACTCTATGATTGTGCATATTCAGGATGCAAGTACGCCAAAGGAGGCATGGGATACTTTGTCAAAAATGTATAGCACAAATACGTAAGCCAGGAAAATGCAGCTCAAGCAAGAGTTGCACAATGTGCAAAGAGAAAGTATGAGCATCAATGACTACCACATGAAGGTGAAGAAGATTGCAGATGCACTTGCTTCCATTGGGTCGCCAGTGGAAGATGATGTTTTAGTTTCTGTGACCTTGAATGGTCTAGGAAAGAATTATGCACAGTTTCGAACATCCATTTCCGTCCGTGAAAGATTTCCTGATTTTGAGGAGTTCATTGCTCTTCTAATTTCTGAGGAGCAGAGAAATGGTGGTGCATCTTCTTCAGGAGGAACTTCAAAAGAAATTGTCTTCTACTCAAATGCTAGAAGAGATGGAGACAGAGGTAGAGGAGGCCGATCTAGAGGCCGTGGTAGAAATCAGAATATGCAACAAACTCAAGATAACCAGTCCTATGGAGGAGGACGTGGTAACTCTAGAGGCAGGGGGAGCCAAAGAGGTCGTGGTGGATAGCAAAAGAGGCCAAAATGCAAACAGCAATGTTGAATGCTACTATTGTGGTAAAATGGGTCATATGGCTAAAGACTGCTATAAAAAGCAGAATGATATCATGAATGGAAAATTGCAAAAAGGGAATTATGCATCTTCTAGTAGATAGGGTGATGACAGAAATGAGCATTTGTTTATGGTGCAGCACATGACCAATTCTGTGACATGTGCAGAAGAAAGCAACGATGTGTGGTATGTTGACTCAGGTGCATCAAACCACATGACAGGTCATGCAGAATGGATGCAGGATACAAGGAAAATGGAAAAACTAGGATTTGTGGAGACTGGTGATGATACTGCACATCCTATTGTGCAGATTGGAAAAATTCATTTGTCTATGCAGGATGGGAAAAAGAAATACTTGTCGGATGTATTTCATGTCCCGAATATCACCAAGAACCTGGTTTCTATTGGTCAAATGGTTGAGCAGGGCTTGCAGATCAGATTTAATTCTCATGGATGCTTTGTTGAGGATATGAAAAATAAAGGTCGCTTGATAGCAAAAGGAAATAAGAAGGGCAGAATGTTTACGTTGGATGCAGACATGCTTGAATTGAGTGTAGCAATGTTTGCACATGGGACCGGTGTAGTTGCAAATATTGATATCTAGCATAAACGCATTAATCATGTTAATGTACAGCGACTTAAATCAATGCGAGCCCAAAATATTATTGCAGGATTGCCTAAATTCAAGGTTGCAGAAATGCATAAGGTATGTGAAGCCTGTCAGTTTGGAAAACAGGCAAGGAAACCATTTCCTAGACATGTTCAAGAGAGTAAGAAGCCATTGGAATTAATCCACTCTGATGTGTGGACTACTAAAGCTGCATCTCTTGGAGGCTGTCATTATTTTGTCACTTTTATTGATGACTATAGCAAAAAAGTTTGGGTGTATTTTATGAAAAAGAAAAGTGAAGTTTTTGGGCATTTCAAAACTCTTAAAGCTATGGTTGAAAAAGAAACATGCCTGCAAATAAAATGCCTAAGGTCAGATGGAGGGGGAGAGTACCTCTCAAATAAGTTTGCAAGGTTCCTGCAGGAGCATGACATAAAGCAGCAATGTTCATGCAATCATATCCCACAACAAAATGGAATTGCAGAAAGGAAAAACATGCATATTGGAGAGGTATCTCGTGCCATGCTCAATGAAAAAGACTTGCCAGATTTTTACTAGGCTAAAGCAGTTGCTACAGCAGTCTACATAATAAACAGGACTCCCACTGTAGCAATACATGGGATGACTCCAGAGAAGAGGTATACTGGTAGGAAACCAGATATTTCTCATTTGAAGATTTTTGGTTGCATTGTCTATGTTCATGTGCCAGATGAGTTGAGATCCAAGTTGGATCCAAAAGCTGAGAAGTGCATCTTTATTGGTTACTCTCTGCAAGCAGAAAGGGTATAGGTGCTATAACCCTTCTACTCGTAAGTTTACAGTGAGCAGAGATGTTGTTTTTGATGAGATGAATAGCTGGTATAAACCAGTAAATGTGATTGATGATGTAGATACACAAAATGGTAATACTGCACAGAATTCACAGCAGCAGTCACAAAATATTAGTGGACCTGGAGTGTCCTCTAGCAGTGGTTCACATTCTTCGCCATGGACAGGCAGATTGAGATCAGGAGAATCTCCTCAAAACAATGCAGATAGTGGTATGCAAGTTTTAGGAAAAGGAAAAGAGAAGGTAGATCAGCCCATGTTTGATGTGAATGCAGGTCACTCTTATGTGGATGGTGAATCCAGTGGCTCAGAACAGAGCATTGATGATGAGTTGGGTATTCCTTCTATTGTTACACCTGGAGTAAGGAAGACCAGGGATGTTTTGAGAGCACCTGGGAGTGAACCTACTTTGCGCAGAGCTAGGTATCCTGTGGATAGGCTGAAATATGATGGATTTACAGCCATTCACTATGCCTATATAGTCAAAGTGATACAGGAACCAGAACCCACTTCTTTTGAGCAAGCCATGGGAAAAGAAAAATGGGAGAAAGCCATGGATAAAGAAATGGATGCCTTGGAAGCAAATGCTACATGGGAATTTGTACATTTGCCTAAAGATAAGAATGCAATTGGTTGTAAGTGGGTTTATAAGGTGAAACACAATGCAGATGGTTCTGTGAATAGATACAAGGCAAGATTAATAGTCAATGGGTATGCACAAACATATGGCATTGATTATGAAGAAACATTCAATCCGGTTGCAAGGATGGCAACCGTAAGAGCAGTCATTGCTATGGCTGCATCAAAGGGATGGTCTTTACATCAGATGGATGTAAAGA
Source organism: Lygodium microphyllum (assembly GCF_053477565.2). Classification (NCBI taxonomy): domain Eukaryota; kingdom Viridiplantae; phylum Streptophyta; class Polypodiopsida; order Schizaeales; family Lygodiaceae; genus Lygodium; species Lygodium microphyllum. Next base: position 70,215,130 of record NC_141157.1, read on the forward strand.
ATGCCTTCTTGCATGGTGATTTGCAAAAAGAGGTCTATATGGAGCAGCCACCAAGTTATGTGCATGCTGTTCATCCTGAGTTTGTTTGCAGGTTGAAGAAATCCTTGTATGGCTTGAAGCAAGCACCTAGAGCATGGTCTGACAAGATAGGATAGTATCTTGTCACTATTGGCTTTCAGATTTTCAAGGCAGATTTTTCACTTTATGTGAGAAAAACAGAGAAAGGTATTATGCTACTTGTCATTTATATTGATGATTTGATTATGATAGGTGACAGTGATGAAGATATCATTCATGTGAAAATGCTATTGAAGCAGAAGTTTGAGATGAAGATTTGGGAGAGCTGCGTTATTTCTTGGGCATTGAGGTGATTAGATCACCAAGTGGGATACAGCTCTTGCAGAGGCAGTATGGATTGGACATGCTGTCCAAATATGGGATGACAGGCTGTAAGCCTATTTCAGTTCCTTTGGAGCAGAATGTGAAGCTGAGCACTGGTGCAGGTGAGCTTCTGGAAGACCCTACTATGTACAGACGCATAGTAGGAAGTTTGATTTATATGACTATTACTAGGCCGGATTTGAGCTATGATGTTGGATTGGTAAGTCAATTTATGCACACTCCAAGGAAACCGCATTTGGATGTGGCTAGACGCATACTCAGGTATGTGAAGTCCACATTGCAGTATGGACTACTTTATGAGACTGGGGTTCATATACAGTTGCATGGATACACTAATGCTAATTGGACTAGTAGTATTTCTGATAGACGATCTACTAGTGGATATGTGTTCTCTTTTGGGAGTGATGCAGTCACTTGGAGCAGCAAGAAATAGCCTATAGTTGCCTTTCGAGCACATACGCTCAGTACAGGGGCACAGCAATGGCTGCATGTAAGGTAGCTTGGTTGCATAAGCTACTTTATGATATGCATCAGCCCTACAGATGGGCCAGTTGTCATTTATTGTGACAACATGAGCAGTATACACTTGGAAAATAACCCAGTCTATCATGCTAGAACAAAGCACATTGAAGTGCATTATCACTATGTGCGGGAGAGGGTTTTACTAGGTCTTCTTGATCTAGTTTATGTCAGCACAGAGGATCAGGTAGCTGACATATTCACAAAGGCATTGGGCGCAGAGAAGCTGTGCAAGTTCAGAGACCTGCTTGGTGTGCAGGAATTGGGATTGAGCTCGAGGGGGAGTGTTGAGATATCGAGCTCCACTCGTGATATGCCAGAGTGACCGTTGTGCATTTATGTTACCGACTTGTTAGCTGCAGATGCGATTGGTACACTGCCCATGAATAATAGCTAGATGACAGCTATCCTTATCTACTCTAGTTCGTGGCTCAGTTAGTATTCCACCTTAGTTAGTTGAGTTTGGCTTGAGACCCATATATAGGGTTCTTCTATTTCTATGTACTAGAGTTCTTTTTGGCTTACACAACTAAGAAGAGGAAAACTGTTTTCAGCCTCCACCTTTGTGTGTATTCCCCCATTGTGCAAGTAAGAAAGCTACAAGTGAGACTCCTTCCTTCTCTCCCATAATCTTGACATAGATAACAATGGTAAATGGGTCTCGGCTACTCTTTGCATCACCCATATCAACCATCGCCGGCCATATATTGCATGCTCTGATAACATTCCCCACAAGCGACCGGGTCATATCTCATTATTGATAGCAATATCCAAACTAGGACCACAGTTGAAGAAAAGGTCTTTATAAGCAAGGTTTGCCAGTGAATCCGCAAACTGATTCCAATAACGTGGAATCAGCTGAAAAGACACTCTCTCAAACTCCTCAAGTAGGGTCATCGCAGTTCGATGATACATACAAAGGATGGGATTCCTCACTGTGTATGTCCCATCTAGCTGATTCAAGATCAACTGGGAATCCCCTTTTACTAACAACCGCCAAATACCACCTTGCTTGGCAATATGCAGTCCCATAATCAAGGCTTTATACTCCGCCATATTGTTAGTGAATCCTATCCCGAGATAAGTAGCTAACTTCATCATAACTCTACGTCGGGGATCTCGAATTACTACTCCAACACTCCCTTTTTTATTAGGACCCCCAAACGCTCCGTCAAAATATAATGTGTACGTCCACAATGGGTTTACACAGCCTGCCATCATGAACTCCTCTATTCGTAATTATGATAGTCAAAATTTAACATGTTTAGAGGGTGAACTGACGACTCCATCCCACCTTCTTCATTAAACTCAACAGGGATACTTGTCAACATTCGTAAGCAGTGATGGCAAAAGACTTTGATCTCCCACACAAAGGTTCCCTCTTCTTGCTCAATCACTTTGTATCCTTTGCTCCACCAGATGAGTTTCCCTTGATGGTATCTCGGCTCCAGATATGGGTGCTCCAAATAAGGAATTAACCGCCCCATCAACCAGCTTTAAGCTCTTTTACAGGTCTCAAATCAGCCCCAACATGGACCTACAATGCATTCTTCTACATTAGCATACTTAAAAATAATAAGGTTTAATCTTATTAAAATTGACCTTATTTTTAAATTCTACTCCATGCAAATCAGCTAGTAGAGCCATAGACCTATTTTTCCCTATCCTGACATCTTGTAGGGGCCATCCCATCTAGGTTCCAGCTTCCCTGGAAACAACTCCCTACGCGCATTGTAGTACAGAACTAATTGGCCTTTTTTAAAGGTATACTTCTTTGCTTTAAAGTCGTGCAACTGCTTCATCCGACATTTAGCTACCTCCTGGTGTAATAAGCTCTACAATTTTAGTTCATCCAGGTGGGCTATAGTCGTGAAACATTCAAAGAGTGAATCCTCATCTCCCAAAGAGTGGTTAATTGCAAACCGTATGGTTGGCAACTCAATTTCAAGGGGTAACACACATTTTTTCCCATAAACTAATTTAAATGGAGTATGGTTGGTAGCTTGCTTGAACGTTATATTATACGCCTATACTGGCACATACAACTTCCTGTCCCAGTCTCGTTTCTTTTTAGAGACTATTTTAGACAAGATACCCACAAGCTTCTTATTAGTACTTTCGACTTGCCCGTTGGCTTGCGGATTATAGGGGGTCGTTTTGTTGTGCTTGATTTGCCAAGCTTTAGTCAGGCTTTTGATCACTTTATTCAAAAAGTGGGTTCCACGGTCCGACACTAGTTCCTTCGGTGGACCAAAATGGCATATAATTTGCTCTAAAAGAAAACTTGCAGTCTCTTTTGCATTGTCCTACCTCGTCACCCGCGCTTCTGACCATTTTGTAAAATAATCAGTTGCTACTATAATGGACCTCCTTTGAGTAGTAGACGACGGGGTGATAGGACACACAAAGTCAATGCCCCACTCCTCAAATGGAAGGATAGCCATAATAGGAATAAGTGGGCGTTTCCTATTCTCTCTGCTGTCATGTCTTTGACAGATATCACATCTCTTAACGTACTCAAAGGAATCTTGGAAGATGGACGGCCACCAATATCCAGCTCTTAAAGCTTTTTGTGCCGTCAACCGTCCAACGAAGTGCCCTCCACACGCAGAGTCATGGCACTCTTCCAAGATGAAAGGAACCTCGTCAGGCATCACACATCAGCAATAGATATCATCAACACCCTGCCGATATAGTGTCCCTGCGATCAAGGAAAACTTCAAAGCCTGTTGTCTGATTTTCCTCTTTTCAGATTTTGATAAACTAGCTCCAGTCTCTCCCGTTGATAGATAATGCATGATAGCAGCATACCAAGATGGGATAGAAGCTGTGTCAATTTTATACATTTCTTCAATAACACTTCCTTCAGCCAGAGTCTCTTTTGGCTCCCCGAAATCTAGAAGGCATTCCACAATACCCTGCAACCTCTGTGGCTTACTCTTAATCTCATAATCGAACTCCTACAAAGTGATTAACCACTTTGCCAAACGATTAGGCGGTTGCAACTTGTTCATAAGCAAACTAAGCCCTTCCGTCTTTGTATAGAAAACTACCTTCTCATAGAGGATGTAGTGCCCGAATTTTTTAGTCGCAAAGACCATCTCAAGGCACAACTTCTCCATGTAGGTGTAGTTAATTTCTGATATGCCCAATTTTCGACTAGCAAAAGCTATGTACCTCTTTTGGAGAGCGTGGTGGACTCATAGTGACTATAACCTTGATCTTTTCAGGGTCAGTTGCGATCCCTACTGAACTAACCACATGGCCTAGCAATAGCCCATAAGGCACTCCAAAGACACACTTCCGTGGGTTAAGAGTGATACAAAATTGTCTGCAGTGCTCAAAGCACTTTCTTAAAATAATCAACATCCTTTCCCTTACAGTGGCTACTCCCAGGTCATTGATAAATACTTTCAGTTCATCTGGGGAGATGTCACCAAAGGTCTTGTCTGCTATTCGTTGCCATGATCTAGGTGCATTGCACAATCCAAAGGCCATCACATGGTACGCAAAAGTACCAAAGACAGTAATGAAAGTTGTTTTCAACCTGTCCTCTTCTGCAGTTGCCATCTGGTTGTAACCCGCAAAGCAATCCATAAATGAATATATCTCCCTACCCAATAATTGATTCAAAATCTGGTCGATAAATGGCAACGGGTAGTAATCCTTAACCATGTGCTTATTCAGCTCTCTAACATCTACACATAGTCAAATCTGGTTGTTTTTCTTCTTCTTGATGACAACTGGTGAACACCATTCTATATGCTGTACAGGGAAGATTAAACCAGCTTTCCGTAACTTCTCTAACTCCTCAAATAGCCCGTCCCTCAATTCAATAGGCATACGCCTTACCTTCTGACGCACAAGACGACTGCCTTCTTTTACAAGAATAGTATGAATAGCCAGGTTGGGAGGAATGCCTCTCAGCTCATCATAACTCTAGGCAAAAATATCACGGAATTCTTGAATCAAGGATACATAGTCCTCCCTTTCTGCTGAACTGAGCATGGAACCTAATTTAATTGGCCGCGAATCATCCGGCGTGCCAAGGTCCAACTCAATCACATCTGCATCTCTTATCCTATCTTGCGGCTCTATCGGCTCATTTAGAGTTATCTGATAAATATCCTCTGTAGTGGACCCCTCTTTAGATTCATCACTGGATGATATCTCACTACTAGATGGATCATCTGCTGTTTCTAATTTAGTAGAGGAAAAAGGAGCTGTCTCACTCTGAGGAGACTCAGGGTAAGCATCGACTATTACTCGATTAGCACCTCTACCTAGAACCACTCGACCGGCGGGTATATCGACTTGATAGTCTGTTCGTAAAATCCAAGGCCTACCTAGCAAGACTCGATAGCTAGGATGTCCTGCAAATCTTATCACCCTAAAGTCCAAGAATCATTCTACACTTGTGACTATAACATGGACTTTAGTAACGTAACCTTCTGGTTGCCTTAGACTATCATCAGCCATTCTAAGAAGGGTGGAGCTATCTTTCTGGTGCCTAGACCCAACCTCTCCATTAACTCTGAACTCATGATATTGACGGAGGACCCAGTGTCTACAATAGCATGCTCTACTAATATTCCATCCATGTATGATGGAACCCTAGGCCAATTCTTTTCAGCATGATCAAACCAATCTTCCCCTACTCGTGCTATGCCCAAAGGTTCTACAATATACCCAATACGCAGGACCTTCTTGAATTCCTTGCATACTCCTGGGGATAATTTAATCAACTGTAAGAGGTTTACATCTATTTTGACTTCGCAAAGAGAACTTGCTAAATCAAAATCATGATAGGTAGCCAAAGCTCTCTTTTCTCACCAAACCATCCTTTCTTTTGGTCTCGGGACCGGCTTTGGTGCTTTTTTTTTGGCTCTTTCCTTCTTTCTTGGCACTTCCTCATCCTTCTTAGGATCGACTTTTTTGTCAACAGGCCTTAGAGGTCCACCTTCCACGCCAGGATTTAGGACTTGCATCCCCTTATCCCCTTGCTTAGGGTTTTCCTCGACCGGTTTTGCATTATCCTTATCACCCTCTTTAGCCTTTTGGCCTCTTGACACGGCTCGTAGGTTAGAGGTTTTAGCGCTATTGACGTGTACAGCCTCAATAAGGCTGACTCCATTGCCTTGTGGCAGCTCTTCTATAGTGGTCTTTCCCCTTTGCAGTATTTGTCTTGGTCCATCATTTTGCTGGAGGTTATTACCTTGCGCTCTATGATTAACTAGACCTGGCTGTTTACTCCCTTGTTGGAGGGAACTAATCTTACTCCAATAGGTAGGGGCTAAGTGGGCCGACTTCCCATAAATATCACATTAAAAATTTGGAGAGTTTCTAGGGAAATGTTGTCCGCCACACCACTTATAGCTGAATCTTGAGGGACCACCCTCTTCAGGGCGTCGACTCCCTATCAGATTCTGTTGCTTCTTCAAGAAATTGACGTTAACAGCTATTTGCCGATATTGTTTAGAAATCATGTCAGTGTAGTGCTTCATCATATCCTTAACTTCGCCAAGGATATTAAAGGCACTCGACTCATAGCCTTGATTGTCTATCCATCGTTCGATTGGCCTAACAATTTAATTGGGCATTGGTTGTTGACTCACATGAACAACATTAGGGTTCGAAACTTGGCCTCCAACATTTGGTGGAGCCAGCTGACTAGCCATAGGCATAGTCACACTGGGAGGAGCTGGCAGCAAAGGTATATTTGTGAACCATGCTTCCTCTCCCATTAGGGTTATTCATAGGCATCCCTTGACTTCCATTTGTCAATGGTAAATTGCCTCCAGGTACTAGACCTGCATTAAGATTTATTCGAGAGGAGTAGGCCATTTGTAATCGTGACTCTACTCCTTCTGCCCACGTGATGGTGGTGTCTATATTAGCCAAAGTCACACTTCTCAATTGTACCTGAATATTGAAATACAATCCATGCAAGAAGTATTGCAATTGCGCAGCCAGTGAAATAGGAATGTAAGTTTGTAACTTACGAAACACTTCCTTAAGCTTCTTGGCATAGGCTTTCACACTCTCATGGGGGTCTTGGTACGTTACATTCAAAACAAGCAACCAGTATTGGCCACCTCTTTCAGGAGCATACTCTCCTCGGAAGCTGCATAAAATTAGTCGATTGTGGTTATGGTTCCAGTGTCTATGCTATGATACCATACTATAGCCCTTCCTTTTAATGCCATGTTAAAGAACATCATAAGATGTCCCTCATCTTGGATGCGGTAATTAAACATTAATCTTTGGAATTCACAAATGTGAAACTCTGCATCTTCTTCAACTAACCCATTAAAAATGGGCAAAGGCACTCCTAAAGTTGGCAGATCTGGTGTCCCTACACGAATTGCACTGGGTTGTGCCATGGCGAAAATCGGATTGACAATAGGATTTTGAACTAATGGAATCACACCCCCACTTGAAGTGGGTTGACTTGGTGGAAGAGAGGAAGAACTTGTGCTTCCTCCTGCACCTAAAGAACTATGTGCAGTAGTTGGGTTACTAGGACCACTGCCTCTTATGCGTATCGGGCTACTCCTTTGAGGAGAATAGTGACTTACAATCTCCAACCGCCGTCTAGCTCTCTCAGCACGTTCTGCTTTTTGTATTTTGGCTTGATGGTCCTTGTCAGAGGACATAAACCAACTTTTTGGTCCCTAAAAACCCTAGATTCGAGAACCACCACTTGTTGGCAACTCCCGACAAACGCACCACTAATGGGACCTCAAATGGGCTGGCACTGGTTATGGCACTAGCTGGACCTCATACTCATAACAGACAAACACACCCTCATGGCCTCGCAGGCCAGGAGCATCAATCTACTGCTAAAGGACAGACTGTCCTAAAGCCTAATCTATGTGTTTATAGTTTTATAGTCCAATGTTTCCCTTTCTATAAACTCCAGAGAGGGAGAGCCCATACACATTGGCAATAAATGCCATGATAATCAAATACATGGGAGGCAACCTCTCGGTGGAATCACTGCGGCCTCACTAGAGCTCTCCTACATCACATGGATTAGCCCCTTGATGCATTGTTCAACATATAGAACAAACGAACAAACTTCACTCTTGATTTTGAAAGTACTCCAGGAGATACCATGTGTCCTTACCAAATAATTTTCCCAAGAAATGAACGTATATCCTACGGCTTAAGATGCCTTTCCACACTCAAGCGTAGGTCATTGTCATTGAAAATAGGTGCTATGCATCCATGCCTTTTTATTCCGACACCATGATCGACATACACATGCAAAGGTGGATGATCCTAAAGTGCTCAAACATAATTTTAAATCAGAAACATGTGGTGCACAACCAGGCTTTCCAATGCATTTACTAACCCGTTGCAGTGATGTAAGGATAGCACCGAGACAACACCCGTGTTACTATCCTTTTAATTAAAATACCACTAACTCTATGTCATGATGTACATCGGAAAAATCAGCAACAATCAGCACGCAAATCACACCATTCAAACATCCCAACCCCCTACGTTTAGGTATTGCTTTCGTTGCATAGGTGTAGAGGTTCATTTTATCATGTTTTGATGTATGAAAAGCAATAAATCACAAACTTTGACAAGGTGATAAGGCAAACTGAGACTAAACCTCATGCTTTGCCACTACCATACATCCACAAACAATCATTATATTTTTTCTTATTTTTCCAAGACGTATCTCTATTTTCCTCTTATTTTTCTCATTTTCTTGATTTATTTGGCAATAAAATATGCTATTTTCTGAATTTTCTTGTTCCAATCACTTCAACATACTAACATTCAATTTATCTTTCATTTTTTCCCCATGGGAACACCTTTCACCCACCCGAAACAGAAAAACTACCATTTTACCACTTAAAAACCGCATTTCGGGTTTACAAGGATTAAATAGAGCATATAAATCATTGAAAAATCAAAATTTTCTGATAAACAACAATTACTCATGATACAACCAACACACAAACAAATTTTCATCCAATAAGAACATAATTATCATCATAAACTATCAAAAATCCTTCATTTTATTCATAAAAATGGTCATACCATATTTTTACGTAACCCGAGACGCCTTGAATGATTGCATAACCAGCAGACAGAGCCTCCATTGCTTTCAATCCAATGCTGTACATCAATCTTCAGCATCTCCATCAATCTCCATCACCATTTCCCTCATTCTCCCTCCTCGGTTCCTCCTTCAAGATGGTGCACATGAACAGCCCATAGAGGGGAGAGAGAGGGAGGAGAGAGAAAGACTAGATTCTGCTCTCTTCATCCAAACAGCCATATCTAGTGCAAAGACTGGTGATACGATCAGCCAAGAGGGAGAAGTTGATGCCCAATGTCTATTGCATAGCTTATTTACAGCCCACAATCATGATTGGGGGGGGGGGGGAGGGGGATGGCGCATTTTTCGCCGCCTGCATCCTCACGCGCCTCTTCCTCGTCCGGGCTCCATTTCAGCCTCTGAAAAATCCTGCGCGTCCGTCTCGTCATCCCGCACTGACTGGCAGCTCTTGGCATCCTGCACGGCAGTTGGAAAATTTATCAAAAATCCACAAGTGTCGCTCGGGCACCTTTTAAAAGCTGTCTTTCACTTGGTGCTTAAAATCGTCCTAGCTGCAGCTGCCGCCTTCGATGTCGAATATTTTTTTCCTAAATTCCAGATTTTTTGGCAAATTTTAGGCACATCTCGGGCTCAAAACTCCGCTCTCACAATTGGTATCACAATCCACGTTGATATAGGACACAACACAAGTAAATAAAACTAGTTATATTTACAACATAAAATATCTTTCCCCTTAAGTAGTGAAGTCTTCTCTTGTTGATATATATTCTTGATTTTTGGAAAAAAGACGAACCTTACAAACAATTCTTGATTTTTCAAGTTATGTTTATGTCAGCAATACACTCCTTTAGATTCAGCAGGAGAAACCATATGATGCAGATATTAGATTAGATATACAATCCTTCATCCCTGTATTAGGAAGGGCAATGGATGTTAAGCAACGGGTTTTGTTACATTGACGCAAATTATCTTGCTTACCTCCAAAATAATTTAAAGAGGTTAAGGTGGATGGAATCCCTTAAGGTTGCCAAGATTTATCTCTTTTATGAGGCCAAAGTAAACTCAAACATGTTCACAAGAGGGTGACATGTCAAACTAAACCAGTACATCTATGAGAAGGTTAAAGGGTTATATCGGTTGATCGAGTCATGGTTGTAGGATGCTCTAGTTTCCGCAACTACAAGAAAGATGAATGACTTGATCTTCCTCTAAAATATATATTTATGGATATTTATTCTCGAAATCCTAATTACTATGTGATGGATGTATTGCAATGCCATGCCTAGATTGTGGTAGGAAGATCTTTTCCAAGAATAATATGAGCTCCCAAACTACTCGAATAATGTATTCCCTTCCTCTTGACGTAAAGACTTATTCTTGTCCATCCATTTGTCTCCTTGATAAATAAAAAATAGTAGATATAACTTTTTCTTGATTAAAAATCAAAACTCTCTTTTGAAGTATAAACCCTAATCATTATCGGAAGGATAAGTAGCACATAATTTTCCTTCTAAATTAATGAGGCAGAGTAAGCAAGTAAATATCTTTTTTAAAAAAATATGATTAGAAAGAAAATTGATAATAAAATTGCATAATTCTCAGAATGTCACCTTGAATCTCAATACTACGGAAGCTCAAGAGAAGAAACTTCTTATCAAGCAGTACAAGCCACTAGAGTTTGATGGTAAAGGAAGGGACATTCCAATTGAAGTAGAAACATGGATAGAATCTATGCTGCTACGGGACTGCACCGTTAAATCAAGCTATGATCGCCAAACTAAAACTCACAGAAGATGCTTGTCTTTGGTGGAAATAATGGTGCAAGAACCAAAGAATGCTTGAAGGCGCTATCACTTGGGACAAAATTAAGGATGCGGTATGTGGGAGATATCTTCTGCCCACATATCTAAATCAAATGGCGTGGGAAGCTTTATACTCACATGAGGGAGCAATGAGACTCCAAGGTGTTTCTATTGCAAGGAAGCATGACATTTCAAGAGGCAGTGCCCGATTCAACTTTTTGGCCAAGGTCAGCTTCGCGAGCAAAGCCAAGATGCCAAGGGAAAGGTCACTTGTATAAACCTAAAGGAGATCACTAATGATAAAGATCCCACATTGGAGTCCAATATGGAAAAAGCTAGAGCACATGCCACTCTCAATAAGAAGGGTCCAAATCGCCAATTCTCAGTAATTCAAACACCAATAGATTATTGAGGTAAACCCTTTCGAATTTTAATTGACTATGGAAGTACCCACTCTTTTATATCACCAAAATATGCAAAAAGGCTAGGCATAAACACTATTCTTGCACCTAGAATGCTTGTGGAATTAGCAAACGGCAAAGAAGTTTTATCAACACAACAAACTAGCAAGGTAGAATTTAGCTTGGATGGAAATTCTTCCAAAATGAACTTCCAAATTATGAACCTCAAGGATTATGAGTGTTTGTTCGGAATGGATTGGCTAATTCCAAATAATGCCCATACCCATTGCAAAAAGGGCTAAATCACATTCTAGAACTCAAAGGGAGAACAAGTAACCACTCAAGGAGAAGCAAGAAACCCTAAGGGTCAGCTAGCTAAAGTCTCTCGAATAGTAAAAGGATTGAAGAAAGGATTACCCATCTATCTAATTAAACTTAACAAGGCTGAGCAGGGTAGTGAAGCCAAGGATCAACCATCTTGGCTAAAAGAGTATACGAATGTTTTTCTAGAAGACCTGACAGAGCTCCCACCAGCAAGGGATATAGATCATGAAATCCAACTTATTCTAGGTGCTTCCCCCATCGCTAAACGGTCTTACTGAATGTCAGTTCCTGATGCCATTGAGATGAAAGAACGACTCAAGTAGCTAATAGACCAAGGATACATCCCGACCAAGTAATTCACCATGGGGAGCCCCAGTTTTATCTCTACTAGCTTCTCGACTCATTGGTATGCTTGGTGGTAGATGCAAAGGAACGACAACATTGGATCATTTTGATTGTGGTCGTGGAACTATCTGCGAGCCTTTAAGATTTTGAACTACAACACAAGAAGATAAGATAGGTGAGTTCACTACACCACAAAGTTTGTGAGGGATTGTCACCAAAGTGAGTTGCAACTTCTAAAAGAATATAAGTTTTCATCCAAAGTTCTGATTGTTCGTGTGTTTGGCTCAACACTAGGTAAGGCTTTCCTATTCTTACTTCACTTAAAAGAAAAACATATACAACAAGGTGCTAATCTAATATACGCTTCATATAGCCCACAATTATCCTTAACTATATGGAACACCAAGTGTTATGTTCTAGATTTTTAATGGTAATGTATAAGGATTGGAATACCAAGTGTTTTAGGTTTTTAGTGGTAAATGCAAGATTTTAGTGGTAAATGCACAAGGGTTGCAACCATACTTTGTGCACTCACATCCCTTTTTATTGCCTCTTATGAAACCATGTAGTGTTGCCTTTTTAAAGACCTTTATATGCTAGGATTAGAGTAATTGGTGGACTAGCCACCATTGCACGTGTAAACATGGTGGTATTGATAGTGGTGTCCACAAGAATTACTCTCATTATGATTATTTCTAATTTGAATTGTGCACTCATCAAGTTACGCACCTAATCATGGTGATGTTGGTGCTTGCTTCTACCTTCAAGACCAAAAGGTTCTCTGGGCCATATACAATATTTTTTTCCACATTGTGTGTGTGTAATAACATTTGGGTGATGTTGGTTCTTGCTTCTACCTTCCCCTCACAACCGTGATGCCACCCACCAACTACGTCAATTATGTCGCGGAGCTACTTTCTCAATTGGAGAAGGCCGAGGAAAAGAGAATAGTGGTGGTGGCTAAGTTGGAAGCTAAGAAAGAGTCGGTACTAGCCTTCTAGCTGGAAAAAACTCGGCAAGTGGCCATGTGCCAAAAAGAAATTAGCGAGCTAAAGGCCAAGCTCAGCGCCAAGGAAGAAAATGAGAAAATCTAGAGATAGTAGCTTGAAGACAAGAACCAGGAGTTAGTTGCGCTACAACGCGAATACAAAATCTTGTTCTTTGGAGTATACACAATATTTTTATTCACATAGTGAGTGTGTGTAACATTTGGACAAAACCACATCATCTATGCCCTTGGGCCCTGGGCTAGCCTTCTTTAGGTATCATTGTTTAGAGAAGAAGCTTCGAATCACCACACATTCCAAATAGTTTTATATTATCTTGCGACACTTGGTTTGGTCTCCAATTAGTCCCATACATTACTTTGCATGTGATTGGAGTCTTGGGTATGTCCCAAAATTCTTGGTTGATGCTACATTCTGTGATTGTGAATTACTTTGTAACCAACTACAAACACTTGCATGTGTCCAAGCAAAGTTTTTTTTCTATAAAACGTATGCACAAATGAATTCACTCACTCACTCTCTCTCTCTATCGCTCAATTCTATCTGTAACTAATAGTGACACTTGCATGTGTCCTAGCAAAAGTTATTTTCCTATATCATACATGCACAAATGAATGGATATACTCAT
>NC_141157.1:72606137-72693637 GCF_053477565.2 Lygodium microphyllum
TAGTTCAATACCTTGCTTTCGATTCTTATTGCATTTAGAATAGGTTAAGGCTAGAAAATCAACTGGAAAAGTGTAGGGGTTGTTGTTGTAAAACAGACCAAACAGAGCATAGATTTGTGAAAAATGAGAGGAAGGAGAGTTGAAGGGGGTTGAGACCGACAAGCAAGGGGGCTGAAGTGGCAAGAACTTTGTGGAGGAGGGGTTTACTAGCCAGGAGACCAAGGGGAAGCTCATTTGAAACCCTGGTTGCTTGAGAGAGAGAGAGAGAGAGCTTCATTGCGTGGACTTGCTTCAATCTCATCGCCGATGAGTTCATTGCCCACTATAGGTATTCCCACACCTTCCCCTACATGTGTAGTTAGGATCTGGAGGTGCTCAAGCAATGCGAAGGCTTTGATTGCTAGATGCGGCGAATTTTGTGCAAGATCGACAAAAAATGTGTCACGTTCGGCCCGTCTGAGAGATGGCAATTTTGGGCCGAGTCCCAAAATTAGCCCTCGGCCCACCTGACTCGGCCCTCGACCGTTCGGCCATTCGACCCACTTGACTCGAACACTCAAAAATTTGACCCTCAGCCCTGCTGACTCGGCCCAATCCCACTTGGACAAAGCCCCCCCGCATTCACCATTTGGACCTCGACCCACCTGACTCAGCCCTCAACTGTTCGGCCATTTAGCCCTTGGACAACCACATTCGGACTGTCCAAATTCGACATTTGACCAATTGCATTTGGCCCTCGGTCATTCAGACGGGCCGAATTTTTGATTGATTCAGCCCTTGCAATTTGGACCTATTGGGTTGAGTCTGAAATTTTAGAATTTTTTTTGAACATTAGACTAGACCACCTAGACACTGGCTATTCGAACATTCGAAAACCACACAAAGGCATGGGGGGTTCACCCATAGTAAAGAAGATATGCCACCTGCGTGCAAGGACTTCTAAAAAAACCCCTATTTATGAAGCTTGTAAGACTAATATATCCCCCTATTTAAGCTTATAAGATATATACATGTATGACTTTTTATGTATCCCCTTTCTTAAATGTAAGTCTTCATAGAACATATACTTTTTAAAAGTTGGAATTATCCTAAGCAATTAAAAGTATAAAAATATTCATATCACAAAGTGATTTATGTAGTGGCACTTGGATATCATCGAAGTATGTGTCGTAATGTTTTTGAGTCCCTGTGCCCCCTTACCACTTGAGGAGAGAGAGTAGGGGAATCGAACCCCTTTATACTTAAAGTGACTACACCAAGCGGACACCAAGCTCTCTTTGGAAGAAGGGGAGTTGAATCTCTCTACCAAAACCATGGGAGAGTGCCAACTCCCCCCCTCCCACACTATGATTAATTCAATAACCCTAATGTGTGAGGGTTTATGGTTTTAACCTTACTTGTCAAGGTCTCTTATATGCCATGGAGAAACCAATCTATGGAGAGAGGTGATCAAATGCATCCCCCCTCTTCTTTTTTCCCTCTATCCCCTCCTTAAATTTAAGTTCAATATAGGAAATTAAGAGGGGTCTATCTCTAATGTATAAGCTTAAGTGTCCCCTTCCAAAACCCCCCTCCCTTACACTCACATGATACCATACAACATCTATATTGAACCCCCCAGGCACAGACGCTAGAGAAGCCTTTCTTCTAGCGCAAGGAATAAAGGGATCAGCGAGAAGCAAACATAGAGGCGATGCTAGTCGACCATCTAACGATTTAGCCCAACAAAAACATCGAGTCGAGTCTTAGAGCACTATCAAATCATGATTGGGCAGAGAGAGTAGTAGAGAACCCTATAAACCAGCAGGGACGGAGCCAAAAATCGGGCATACAAGCCTATCAAGCTAAACCCACGACGAGATTGATAGAGTCGTCTAGGCACTTGTCTTCTCACTCACTTTGAATTCCAACCCTTTAAGCACAATTGAGAAAATTTAAAAGCCCGACTTCGTACACTGCATGGAAAAGAGCACACACATGCACACACGAATAGAGTGAGGGTAAGTTGAGGACTGGTTGTAATTAATAAGGAACTCACCCAAACGTAAGAACTTGAAGGAACCCACCAGTAGGAGAAGACCCAAAGACATAGGCGGGGGATCAAATCCCTAAAGGTAGGACCAAGCAAGGAATACAGCTAAAAACCATACGTATACTATTGTGGAAGTGGATCTACTCGGCCTTATTGACTTGATCAACGACTTGGAAGAGCAGGAAATCCTAGATATGGAAGAGGGCAGCACATGCCGTAGAAGTAATGAGGACCTTAACCTATGAGACTTTCCTGAGGTTTTTCAACATTTAGTGAACCAATACGATGTTCAAACCTGGCTATAACGCCACAGTAGGCCGGTAGAGGACACCATAGTAGACCTAGAGGAAGAGAGAAAATTGACCCACAAGGCTCTACGGGGCCTGGATGTGTACAACCAGGATCAACAAACTAGGAACTTACGCTAGAGCTTAGAAATGCAAGAGATCTAGAGAGTGCTAGCCTTAGCGGGCAAGAATCGGTTTGAGAGTGAGAGAGCGCTAGAAGGAGATCTCACACTGGACGAGCTCCTGACAAAGCAGCAGCTAGATAACATGACCACAAAACAAAGCGCTGCAGCATTGGCAACATTGCTACTGATGGGGTTGGGAGTCAACCAAGGCACTAAGAGTCAATTGAAAATCCCTATGGTAGCAAAGCAGCTAGCAACCTATCGACAACCCATACAGCTTTGTGGAGCATTTTGAGCAGGTTTGCGAGACCAACAACCTCATTGATCCTACTCAACGCTCCCAAGCCTTTGGACTATGCTTAAGCGAGAAGGGTCGGACCTGGTACACAAGTTTAGATGCTGTGGAGGGTGCCGATTTCAATGGCTTTAAAAATCTCTTCATCAAGAGATTTTTTGAACCTGGATACTCCAATAACCTATTGGTGTGACTCATGAATGTCAAGCAGAAAGAGGAGGATATTCGAGATTATGTGACCCATGCGAGGAGCCTCTTCAAGAGAATTCCCATGGGCGAGAGACCAACCGAAAGGGCAGTATCCACGGTATTCACATCAATCGAATACAAAGTGAAGAGCTCTACAAAGCCTTGGCCGACAACTCAAGCTTGCAGCAAGACGCACTGGCCAAAGTCTTTGAAGAAGCTATTGGAGTGGATGATCAACTCAAGGAAAGAGGCTCCAGAGGGTTGAATCAAGAAAAGTACAGTGCCAAGAGTTCCAAGAGAACCTCAATACCAAGTGAAAGAGTAGACCCAAGCACGCTGGATAAAGGGAAGGGTACTGATTCGAGACAAGAGCTAGCAAAGATCAGGATGGACATAGCCAAACTACAAGAGATGATGAGACAGCCAATGCACCCACATGTTCAATGTGTACATTGTGGTGGAAACCACTTGCCAACTGAGTGTCAGGATCCTAGGTCATGACCTTGTGCTAATTGTGGTAGGTTCGGCCATGACACCATGCATTGTCGACTACCTCGGAGGCTCCCATACGTGCAGCCTTACGGTCAACCCTACCTTGCGAACAGACCACCGAACCTCTTCGGAAGGGGAGCCCCATTGGCTCTCCTGGCACCTAATGGTGCTAAACTAAGCATCCCCAGAATCAAAATAAATCCTATATGCATCCCTAGACCATCGAGACCCTACATGACCCACCCACTGAGTGATACTCCAGTCCACTATGTGGACAAGCCTTATGTAAACTCATACGTGTCAAACGATGAGGAAGGCAACGCTATCCTCATGGACTATCGACCAGTACCAGTGATGGCATTAGGTAGAGGAAGAGGAAGAGGCCTAGGAGGGCAAGCCTAAGAACCGACTTGCAGTCACCCCAGACATATTTCTTTGCGTAGCCCTAACAAGGAGCAAGCAAATAGAGATAAGGCTAACTTGAGATGTGTTGAGTGTGGAATCACTCATCTCTTTGTCGATTACCCTAGATGGAGGCCATCCTATAGTTTGGCAACCGAGCCATCAGTTCCATTGGTTTTGTTTGGTGTTGAGACACTCAACGGGGAGGCCACACCTATCCCGTTGTATGTCATGACCTGAGCATAGATGAAGTAGGCTAGCATATCATTGCTAGGACCTAGCAACCTTGACGCAACCTTAGTTGGAAAGAAGAACCGGAGACGAAGGAAGAAAAGATCGGATGCCAAGGTCACCCTGAAAATTGAAAGTGCCACAACACTACTGGTTGGAAGGAAAGTCATTGATGTAGAGGAAGAAATGTCAGCTCCATGGATAGCTGAAAAGGAAAGTGCTAAGGTTGGGGAGTACCCCAATCTGAAGCACCAACTCGAAGCCATCAAAAAGGTGAAGGAGCGGGTGAAGGAGGTCCAGGAATACCTAAAGGACGCTAAAAACCTATACTAGAGGATGAGATCGATAATCTCTCAAGCATAAGCACGCCAATCTCTCCCCCACAACCAAGATCAAGGGAGGCGATGGCACCACAAGCTGGGCCATCCAAACAAATTCTAAATGCTTCGAGCCACCAAGCTAGTCAAGGCCATTGGCCAAGAATCGTGGAGTCAGAAGAGAGGCAAGTGGCTAACAACCTTCTCAATACACTGGTGACCACCCTGTGACTCTAAGCTCAGGCGACCTGCTTAGGCATCACCCAACGCTATGGCTGGAGCTGAAGCAATGGGTTAAAGAACCAAATGAGCCAATTACCACGAACTTACCTAAGCATGACGTAGAAACTCAAATATTGAGTCTGACGCTACACTCCATGCCTAAATCCATGTACATCAATGCCTTTTGGGAAGGCACAAAAATGCATGCAGTCCTACTAGTCCTAGCTCTAGGGGATGTCACAAGAAAGGGAATTGTGGACACAAGGGCAGGAGTGAGTGTGCTAAGCCATGCTGTGCTCCAAACTTAGGGTAACCCACCAATCGAGACTACTAGGTTTAATGCCACACTAGCACATGGAATGAAGGTGAAGCCATTCAGAGTGTTGAAGAATTGGCCAGTAAAGATAGTAGGGATCCAATTCTCTATTGTCTTCATAGTTATGAAAGGAGTGGACACCGACATCCTTCTAGGCAGGCCCTAGATGCGCGATGCGAGAGTCATAGAAGATTGGGGCAATGGTCTTATCTTCTTAGGCAATCGAATAGAAGCTGTGAGAGTGGAGATGGATACTTGGAAGATCACATCAGTCAACCTAGGTGCCATCTCCACCATGCCGAAGGGTGATGGACAAACTAGGGGATCCTATGGAGCTCTTACCAGGTTTACCCTGTTCCCTGAGGACGAGCGAGATTGGATGCATGTTCTTGCTACCATCAACCTACCATTCTCATACACTAAGGAGTATGAATAAGCCATCAAGGCAACTCACAAACTCAAGGACACACCTTCGGTGCTGGTCTGCATGATGACTGGAATCCTATATGGAAAACTCGACCATGTTGCATTCCAAATCCCGAACAATAGATGAGAGCTCCTAGATATCCTAGGGTACTTGATCGACAAGTTGACCGGCAACTCAGCAAACGAATCTTAAGCCACTTTGAGATCTCTTAGACGAGTCTAAATGGCGATGGTCCAAGGTGCACGGTTTGAACTTGAAGTATAATTGGGTCTTACTTCCCGACCAACAAGAATGGAATAGTCAGAACTAGGAGAATCAGGAATAACCGAACAAAGACAGCTCCGATGACGAATATGAGGACTGTTGTTCCTTCATTGATGAGAGTGAAAAGGAAGTCGATACCCTAGAGTACAACATTGGGGGGCATATGATTGAACAAATACAAGTCGACTCCAGACCACATATGCAGAGTGCACTTAGAGTAGGGGAAGGAATCAGACACAAGGACTGCGATTGAACTTGGTTGGAGCACATGGGTGCAATCGACTACGAGCGAGCAGGCCTAGCCCAACCAAGCGATGCACCACTGCTGCAAATGGACTCACCTTCTGAGCTACGACCACCAAGAGAGTCTCTCTTGTAGCGAAGATAGAGAGTTTGATTCCAAATCTAAGGTCAGCTCAGATAGTGACCCTGAAATACCTTGGTCTCCCAAGACTAGACGCACTAAGGGGGACCTACCCATCCACCTACGATGTCGACGATTAAAGGAGGAACGACATGCATAGAACCAAGAAATGTGGGTAGACGAACAACGAAAACCGCAAGACCTGCCAAAACGATTCACAAAGTTCAAAAAGGGAGATAGGGTGGTGATCTTGCTGGGAGCCAAACGACAGGGGTAGGCAAGTGAACCAGTCAAGGGACCCACCAAGGTCAAGAAGATCAATTTAGCTAGGGAAGGGGAGACTCCACGACTTGTCTTTATAGTAGATGACTCGGTTGAGCAAGATGAAGCAAGTCTCATTACTCTCCTGTGAGAGTATATAGACATCTTTTGCTTGGTCCCTAGAAGAGCTCAAAGGAGTAGACTCGAGCGTGGTGACTCACAATATACCCATGACACCTAACGCAACACCTACCAAGCAACAATCATATCCCATGAATCCAAAGCATGCTCACACTGTTAAGGAGGAAATTGACAAACTAATAAGAGTAGGATTTATCTACGAAATTGAACACACGGACTAGGTCTTGCCCATAGTCATCATACTAAAGAAGAATAGGAAGATTAGAGTGTGTGTCAATTACAAGAAGGTAAACGTATCTACCAAGAGAGATAACTACCCATTGCTGTACACCAAGCACATGCTCAAGAGAGTAACTGGCAAGGAGGCCTACAATTTTCTGGACGGTTTCTTTGGATACAATCAAGTGCAATTGTATCCTAACGATAGGCATAAGACTACATTCGCCACTGAATGGTGAGCCTTTGCCTACATAGTCATGCCTTTTGGATTGACTAACGCGCCAGCCACTTTTCAACGATTGATGTGTATAATATTCAAAGACATGTTGAGAAAGGAGTTAGAAGTCTTCGTTGACAACTTGTGTGTTCATTTCACTTGGTGAGAACACTTG
The DNA here is from genome assembly GCF_053477565.2 of Lygodium microphyllum. Lineage (NCBI taxonomy): Eukaryota > Viridiplantae > Streptophyta > Polypodiopsida > Schizaeales > Lygodiaceae > Lygodium > Lygodium microphyllum. Next base: position 72,613,114 of record NC_141157.1, read on the forward strand.
GATAGACTTCAAGCGGTTTTTGAAAGGTGTTGACTATACTGTCTCTCATTGAACCCCTTGAAATGCCAGTTTTGGGTGAAACATGGATGTATCCTAGGACATGGTGTTGAAGAATGGCATTGCCACAGATTTTTCAAAGATCAGGGACATTGTCGATCTTCCACACCCAACTGATTTCAAGGGTGTTCAATGCTTCTTAGGACATACATGGTATTATCAGCGGTTCGTATTGAACTATGCATTAATTGCTAGACCTCTATACAAGCTATTGATCATATTCAAATGGACCAAGGAATGCCAACGCTCGTATGAGAAACTAAGAAAGACTCTGACCATAGCACCAATTCTACGAGCCCCAGATTGGATACTCACGTTTCATGTGCACATCGATGCTTCGAAATTCACCGTAGGAGCAGTGTTGTGCCAACCTGGTGAACACAACCTGGATTACCTAGTGAGCTTTGCTAGCAAGAAACTCACTGAGACTGAAATGAATACTCGACAATGAAGCGAGAGGGCTTAGCCATGATGTTTGTTGTAAAGAAATTTTGGCATTACCTTCTAACTACACCTTTTACTTTCTTTGTTGACCATCAAGCCTTGTTGTACTTGGTTAACAAACTGTGCGCTACAGGATGCATTGCTAGATGGCTTCTTTTGCTTTTGGAGTTTGATTTCTCCATGGCGGTGCGTAAGGGGAAATAGCATTCATGGCTAACCATCTATCTTGCATTCCCATGGGAGAACCGACTAGACAAGCCATTGTGGAAGAACTGCCAGACGCACATCTATTGCGCTTGTCCAACGAAAAAGATTTGTTTAGAGATGACATGGAGTCTTATTGGACAGATGACATAGTTCAAGTGCTTGAACATGGACTACCGATAGAAAAGGCCCAACTTAGGTGCCTTATCCTGAAAATCCAACCCTATCAGTTGATAGGCTGGCCAACTTTACAGGCTGGGATAAGACGGGTTATTGTGCAGATGCATGTGTGAGCATGAGATGCATGACATACTAACAGAGGCACATGGCAGAGTTGGAGTAGGACATTTCAACGGAGACACGATAACTCACAAAGTGTTGCAGTCCCAGCTGTGGTAGCCTACCCTCTTCAAGATGCGACGCGATTCGTGAAGTGTTGTGATGAGTGCCAACAAACTAAAGTACCTATCCATAAAGATTGCATGGAGCTAACCACAATTATCGCACAACAACCTTTTGAGAAATGGGGGATTGACTTCATCGGCCCCATTAGTCCCGTGGCACAATATTCAAAAGCTAAATACATCATTGTGGCCCCACCAACTATCTAACCAAATGGGCAAAAGCACGAGCTACAAGAAAGAATGACACTTGGACCACCGCTAAGTTCCTATGGGAGCAAGTGATCTCACGATTCAGTTACCCCATCGAACTAGTTGGCCACCAAGGCATCCACTACATCAACGAAGGGATAGCTCACCTCATGTCCTCCTTCCTAATCATCCATCCCAACAAATAAAATCCTAGTGAACGCCTTGAACAAGGCCGTCTCTACGTCACATGCAGTGATTAGGATAATAAATTGATGGCGGCCTTGTGGGTCTACCGCACGGCTTACAAGATGGGAGTGGGACATACCCACTTTAGATTGACATATGGTACATAGGCAATCCTTCCCTTGGAATTCTTTGTACCAAGCCTTAGGATCACTCTTCAAGAAAGATGGGATGGGAAGGAGGCATGGATAGAACGCTTGATTGAACTCAAATGCTTAACGAAAACCCGGCTTCTAGCCACCCATGCACTCATATGCGAGAAGGCAAGATGCAAAAGCTGGTTTGACAAGCATGTCAAACAGCGCAACTTTGAACGGGGTGACTTAGTGTTGCTGTACTTAGTCAAAGGACAAAAGCAAAAACTAAAATTCTAGGGGCTAGGACCTTTCAAGGTTCGAACCATTAGCCAAACTGGCAATGTAGAACTTGAAACCTTAGAGGGCGAGGGCATAGGCTTCTTCAATGGTAGCCGCATAAAGAAGTAATTTCCTCCCATACACCCATTGTATGAGCCTCCAATGCCAATGCTACATGTCAACGTACGAGTAGCCACTATCATTGATATGGATAGTGAGGATGAGGAAGCAGTACCACTAGCTTATCTACGTATGACGGTCACTGTCAAACACACATGCACCTTAGCGCATTGATCGATGAGAGAGCTGATTTTATATCTTGACTTGTGAACATTGGACCCAAATTGGCAACCCACTAATGCTAGTCTCACCCCTTATGAAGGCCAACCCTACAAACTGCTGGGAAAGTGCAAGGTTGCAGTTTCTATCAAGTCTGAAAGCATGCCGATAATTTTCTATGTGTTGCCCAACACTAAGAATATAGGCACAGAATCGCTATTAGGACAAACTTTCAAGAAGCAAGCTCATTGTAATGTTGACTATGAGTCGCAGTGTATCCACCTCGCCATGGGTAACGTCTGCATAGTTACAGCTTTCAGTAAGGGCAGTGTGACTCTTTCCAAGTCCACAAAGCCACTGATAGAGAAACCCACCTCCAAGGCTAAGGAGGGGGGTCGTGACTCGTCACAACCCACCCAGCCTCAAGGCCAGCAACCCACTAGAACCCACACTGAAACCCATGAACCTTGGTTCAAATGGGTACCTAAACAGGGAGGGCCATCTAGGAATAGAAAACCACAGCCTTGCAAGGCTAATCATCTGTACCCAAAACCTAGGAAGCCAAGGCTTTGCCATAAACATTGACGCGTAGTTAAGTCGAGATGGGTCCCCAAGACCTTATTGCAAGCGTAAGGCTACTATGCGGGTAACACTTGGATTTGGCTACCCAAAGACAAGACAACCAAAGGCCCTACTCAAATGCAACCCTCAAACTTAATCTGTCACAACTCTATAGAAACATAATTTGTATCCTTTTTCATTAATTTGTCTATATAATGATTTATTAAATTTATTTCCTTTGCACTAATTAGATACAAAGAAAAGTGCATTGGAGCTGGCCACTGATGAGTGGTCACAGGTTATGGTGGACCCATGCGGTGGGTTAGAGAAAAGATAGTTCACACTTCCACCTATATGGCCCGATTGGGCGCCTGTGACTAGAACTCATGCATATTAGGGTTAGACTCGCACACATAAAGGATTGATGCCTTGAAGTGTGGGCTAGATCCACCAGAACAGACAGTTACAATCAACAAGATGGCATGATCATGAAATGCTTGTACTGAAAGCTTGAAATGCACATTTCTTTGCATAGGAAAGTCTCATGAAGATTCGGATACCATTTTTGCGATGTAGACGGAAAAAGCTTTCATATGATACCCATATTGGGGGGGTCCCTAAATTTTAGGAGGTCCCTAAATTTTAGGAGCCTCGAATTAGCCTAAAAATGCTAGTCCTAAAAAATAGGGATGTCATTCTAAAAATAGTAAGTTCTGTACTCTGACTGTGCTTACTAAATTTGGTTGTTTCTATTCTTGACAGTATTCAACCCAAAAAGGAAGGCCATAGAGAAGAGACAAGTGTCAAGACACTTGTCACACAAGTTTCCAAGTGTCCCACCACTTGTCACATCTCATGACATGTGGCTGGACACTTGTCTTGTGCTACTCCACTTTCCCCTTTTGTACTAGCTCTCCCCTCTCCTATAAATAAGAGCTCGTTTTTCTTCATTCAACATCATTTTTCTTTGCTGTAAACTCATGTACAGCACCCATAGATAGCCAGAAACTGGCCCCATCCATCCCCATCATTATCCCCCACTTCTCCATTATCAAATTCCTCCATATTCCCTCTTCTATCATTGCTGTTTATAGGACAGCAAGCCTGTAAATTCATTATAGCACCTCCTTCTCGAGCTCTTTCTTCCATTTTAGCTACAAGAAGCAAGCCCTATCCATGTACTGCTGATCAACGATGGAGAAAGGCTGAATTCCCCTTTTTCTTCTCTCATACTGTAAAGAAATCAGTTCTTATCATTGCATAATAGATAATGCATGTGTGTTTGTACATCTTTGCATGATCTTGTGAGAGTGAGAATTACTTCTTCTCACTCTCAAGTTGATTGTAACTGAGCTCTTCCCTAAGGGACTTGGGTTGAGCAGAAATACATTCCTTCGGGGGGGGGGGGGGGGGGGGGGGGTTTGCCCATCTTTAACCCTCAATCTTGTCTCCATTACTTTTACATTTTCATGGCTATAATTTTGTGAGTAATTTTCATTTTTAGCTTTAAGTGTTCATTCTCTTTTATATTAAATCTCGAAAACAAGCGAATATCATAATTGTTAAGCATACTATGTTGTTCGGGGCGTTTACATAATCACACGAAACATCATGCTCGAGACACTCACAGCACAAAAGAATCTGACTGCTAAGTTTGTAGAACCTCCAAAGTCTAGCTCAGCAAGGCTTGAACCAATCTATCCCCCAAAATCGCAGCCCGCTACTAGCAAAATGCCCTACTCTAGCGCTAATGATACCTCTCACATCTCGAATGCATCTAGTGGTATGACAACCACAACACCCACTAAACCCATCGAATGTGAGACCAAGCTCCAACCTAAAGAACAACCCAAACTGCGACTATTGGCTGAACTCTCTAGTCCTGTTAAGCTTCAACCCCCCACTAGCCTTTGACCCTCTTATGAGCGACGATCAATCTTAACCTTGACCACGGACTTAGCTGAAATTACGGGGGACGATGTGGTTGCTTGCCTACGATGCTTGGACGCTACTTTCATGACCTTGGCTAAAAGCTATGAACGACTAAACTTAGGCCTCTTGGACAAACCTATATCAATGGAAGTATGAACACTCCCTTGCTCTTGGGAAGAGTCAGAATTTGTATTCGTCAAGGCTTCCGAAGCAGCTCAGGAATTAATTGCAATTGAGATATCCCATGAACAAGCCATCAAACAACGTCTCATTATGTCATATAACAAGACTACAACCCCAGCCACAAATCAAGAAATCGTGGAGTTGGAATAGCTTATCGACCATGACTCCTCCTTCTTACGAAAATGGTATACTCTACGATTGGAATGGGAGCAAGTGGGATACCAAATAATGACCAATGTTGAACAACGAAAAGCGCAATCAAGGCATCTTAATATGACCCAACCTATGTCGCTCCGACTTCCTATAGGGTGTTGACTTCTATTTGTAACCGACCCCTAGAAGAACACATTAAGGGACATCCGTTTTTAGATTGCATCATCACAGAGGAGGAGTTTTGCATGTCGCTAGTCAAACGGACTCCGGTGACTTCTTGCTTGATGTCCTTACTTATATTATGGACATAGGCATTCGCTCTTTTGACATGGATAGCTATGCCAATATCGAGTATAATATGGATTTCTATACCCGGCTCATGCGAAGGTAAAGCTCTCACATTATGTGATGAACGGCTGTCATCCTCTAACCCTTTAACCCTAGGAAGGATTCTTCTCAATTCAGAGAGGGGGAAGCATGGTGAAACAAACCAAACACATAACAAGAACCATAAAGGAAAATAACACATGCGGAACATGAGAAACCTCAATAGTAGGACAAAGCAACTTGTGACTAAGGAATCGACAATTAAACTTGGAAGCAATGTACTTAGACTGTTTGGAGGAAAATTTCTAATTATGTACTAAAAATGAGTTTATCTGCTAATCATGAAGTCTTTTCTTTTTGTGAATAGCTAGGTGGAAAAGCACTAATGGCAAACCATGGCTTATGACAGGAGCTGAAGATGTCACAGCAAGACCGAGCCCATCGCCTACCCTTCATGGAAGAGGAAAGAGTAAAGTACGGCCTAACCCTTGAAAATCGACGGGCATACAACCAGCTTAGGTTTAGGAGCATCCATAATGTCGAAGGGGCGGTGACCAGCGAGGAAGTTGTCAGAAAGATTGTGGATCAATGCAACCTCGCCACGTATATCCAAAATTTCAAACAAGAGCCTGGGACAGGAGCCTAACCACACTGTGTGGAATTTCTGAGGACTTATGACCCTGATTAGGAGAGTGGGATAATGTCCTTGGCAGGTAGGAAAGGAACCAAGCAGGTGCATGTCTCAACAAGACCTTGGTGGAAAAGGCATTTGGATTGGAACCAAAGGTGGAGAAAAGGCACAAAGAGACATCTATGCCATGTTGGGGATGAAGAAGGAAAGCGTCTTAACACACGATGGCATAAGTATCCAAGACATTCCTGATGTGAAAATCAGATTGTAAGCAAAGGTGATCCACACCCTTTTCTCCAGCCTAAGGTACAATTTTCTCATACATAAGATCAGCGTGCCCGTGCTGGAGAGCATCGTGACTCATTCATTGCATGAAGTGGATTGGAACGGCTATGTTAGGAAAACCATAGACCAATCAACCAAGATACTTGACCTTGGAAGTAGACCGGTGGGTGGAGAATCCCCAGCATCAAAGGGAGCTGACAGGAAGAAGCACTCAGCTAAGGCTACATTCATAGGGTATGGAAGAGTCTTGACTGCCCTTATCCGCCGAGAGGCTATAAAAGAGGCACAAGATAGAGAAGAGGGATTAGATGAAATGCTTGAGAAGTCACCTCCTTGTCATGACAAAGAACCATCAAATGAGAGGATGATTAGTGAAGAAGAGGGAGAGCAAGAAGCTCAATCCAACAAATGGAAGGCGAAGACGCCTAAAAAGAAGGCAACAAAGAAGAAGCAAGTGGAAGAGAAGAAGAAAAAAGAGAAAGCATATCTACTTAAAGCCAAGGTTGAGTCAAAAAAGCTGCAAAACAAGAAGAGGAGTTGAGAAGGAAAGAAGAGGAGGACCTAGCACAAGCTATGCACATGTCCATTGAATAACAGTGCAGGTAGGAGGAACTAGTAGCAATGAGCCCGCCTAGGCATGACAAGCCGGGAACCAATGCCCAAGCGGAAAAAGACTTACCTCCACCCGTCCCAGAAGGAAAGGGAAAAGCCACTCTCCACTCAGCCCCACCTATCCTCTTACCCACTATCCCAACCATCATAGCAACACCAAGCACCCCAGCCACAATGGACGCCAGAACCTCATGGCATGGGTGCAATTCTTAGTCAATAAGGCACATACCCCAATGCCCACATCTAGTGCAAAAACCCCGGCTACACAAGTGTAAATATTGGCTACTGCAGATGCCGAATCTCAATAGGGACCCAATGCCCACCTCCAGTGTAAGAACCCCAGCTACACAAGTGAAAATATTGGCTACTGCAGACGCCGAATCTCAATAGGGACCCAAGCGATCAAAGGTAGATGCTATCACCATGGATCCGCGGCTGCAGGCCAGGACGAGCATGCCAGGGAGCTCTACGCTCAGTTGGAAAGGGCAAAGGAGGAGAAGAGAGCGGCAGTGGCGACACTGGAAACGAAAAGGAAAATTGCAAGTGCCTCCTAGCTAGAAAAGACCTGCCAAGTGGCCTTACAACACAAAGAAATCCATGCACTGAAAGCAGAGGTAAGGGCCAAGGAAGATGACGAAGAAAAGTGGCGAAAAATACTGGAGGAAAAGAACTAGGAGTTGGTCGCAATGCAAAGGGAATACAAGCTCCTGGTTCTACAGCAAGCGGAGCTCGAAGCACATATGAGAAAACTTCAAGAGGGCATGGAAGAGCTCGCCGTGCTGGAAGCAGAGAGAGCACAAGAGCAAGAAGAATGCAAAAAAGAGAGAGAACAAGTAGAATGTGGAATGCAATGACAAATGGAAGAATGAGCAACACTAGAGGAGAAGATGGGGTGCCTAATAGAAGAAAAAGAGGACCTTGTACAAAAATGGAAAAGGTAGGAGCCAGTGATAGTGGCTCTGTCACAAAGGCAAAGCGAGGGCCTAGAAGAAATGGAAAAGAAGGCAAGGAAATGGGAAGCCAAGAGCGAGAATCAAGTGAAGGATCTAGCAAGCCACTTGGCCCTTGCAAAGAGAGGCCGAATATTAGCAGAAGGCAGGACAGGCACCGCTCAAGCTAGCCTCGAAATCCAACAACATGCCTTCCTCATCACAATCTTAGATGTCACACTCTCTAAGGAGGAGGAGGCAGTTGATGTGCTTAAAAGGAAACTAGAAATAGCCCAAAAGGCGATCAAAAAAGGGCTGTGCTCCCAAGTCCAGGATGCAAGCCTCAACCCGATCAATCAAGATCAAGAAGAGAAACGGTTAGGAGCAGGCTTGACACCAGAGGAGATTGACACCCTGGAACTTCAAGAACGACAACCCTAGGAGGCAGGGGTAGGGTCAAGCCATGAAGGAAAGCAACAAGATGAAGAGTGGATCCCACTACCCCCCTCACTGCAACCAGAGCCCCCTCAAGAACAAGATGCCACAGCGGAAAGGAAGGCAAAAGAAAAAAAGAAGAGGGCCAGAATGTTAGATCAAGCACGCAAAAGAGCTCAAGTACAACCACTGTAGTTCCACAGCCACCCATCCCACTAGAAAGAGACTGCTTACCCATGAACTGGAATACAGAGTTGTCGGTGTGGGAGCAATGGAAAAATCGTCGCCAACCCTTCAACTTCACCTTCCAATATCCAAAGGGGTTGAGCAAAGTACTATCCATCAAAGTAGTAACGGAGGTAATCACCATGGGAAAAAGGCTTGGTGAAGGATAGCTCACTGAAAGAGAGAAAAATCCAACAGCTTGGGGGACAGAGTCCCCAGATTACTGGGAAAACAAGGTTGAGGAGGTACCCCACACAGTGAAAGGCTATGAATCCCAACCTAAGTGGAGGAGAAGAGTTTGGAACGGCAATGTGGACACATGTATGTCATTTTGTGACTCCCTACCCTTTGAATAGAACGACCCAACCTATCTACCATATCCTCGAAGGGTGAGAGTAGATTTTGACCTTGACATCCATGGCCAATACAACTTCCTGAGGATCTACAATGTCAATGCCACAAAACCAGAGGAGGCACTCACCTTCTCAGAACAAGATCTATGGGACTCCATGGCCCATTTCCTAATGGAATTCTCCTCTTGCCCAGACCTCGCCTTTGTAACAACATGTAACTATATTAGAATACTTAGGACTCTCCTCAAGCAAGCCCCCGTACCGGCAGAGTACCATCTTCCGCCGCTCTTTTTTGACATTATTGCGGGAATAGATGGGTGCGTCATGACTCGGCTAATGTTGCGCACTGCTTTACTCCCATCCTTTGGCATGGCCCTTCTTGAGGACATGAATGCCAACCAATTTACCAAATGTAGCCATCCATTCTTGTCCACCACACCTCTCCACGTTATAATAGGCCAAAAAGGGTATATGCTAAGTAGGCACTTCCTTAACAAATCATTAAAGCCCCCAACTTCCCCATCCCACACCCACGAACTCAAAAAATGAATCTGTCATCTTGTACTATTCCAAATTCAAGAAGTTGCTTATTCAAAAAAAAAACAACAAAAAATACAAGCTGCACATCGATCACTGTCACTGCACCTAGGGGTTCTCAAGTTAGGTACACCCGGTGGCCCCGATCGACCGGCTCTGTCCCTAATCCCCTAGCCTCATTTTGATCCCCCACTTCATGCTTAGGGCACACCTAGGGATATAACACTCGCCTATGGTTAAGACCTATCACCCTAAGCTACATGCACTACCCTCCCCTATGCACAAACTGGGTCCTCAAGTGTGAGACACACCGAGGGCTTGTCCAAGGGTGTACCCATCTCCCAGTCTCACAAGCACTGGCACCGCACTCCATGGCAAGGCAAACACACCCCCAGGTAGTGCACCTTCTTCTCTTTCCAGGTACAAACAAGGGCTCACACCACCAACTCTAGAGACCCCATTATCCATGCAATGTATTCCCCATATTATGTGACATGTCGCCATGCATGCATAACAAAGCAAGGGGCAAACACAACAGGCCAGTCAAAAAGTGAATGAAGAAGCTCATTTCGAACATTACTGGAAAAGGCAACCATGGAGAGGCAACCAATGGATCCGTCCAACTTTATCTTCAATTTCAAAGGCATAAATCCCTCCAACACACCTTCCACCAGGGCTAGTACAAGGGCCTTTCAAGTTCCATAAATCCCTCCAAAGGTCCAAAAATCCCTCCAACACCATGGCTCATTCACAACTTAAGGGCCTTCCAGTTCTATAAATCCCTCCAACACACCCTTCAACATGGCTTGTATACAAACTCAAAAAGCCACTTGGCCTCCCTAACAACACTATCCAACTCAGTAAGTGCCATAGGACTCACACTCAGCTAGGAGGGGGGTAATGTTAACCCTCAGACAACAAGGTGGAAAATCTAGAAAATCTAAAGCCAAAGACAAGGCCAAGGCAAAAGTGGAATGGAAGACGAAGGTGCGCCAAGATAAATATGAAAACACAAGAAGTACAAAAAAATCCTAAATCAAGGAGAAAGGTGCACAAGAAAATGCGCAAGTCAATACTTTTGTAAAAGAGCACAAGGCACACCGTGATTTATTTTAAGAGCATCAGGCTCTCACTTGTGCAAATTGTAAAGGTAGATGGGCGATAGAAAGGAAGTTAAGAAGATAGGAGGACAATAGGAAAAAGGGCCTAGGCCACGACCATCGGCGGCCATGTAAAAAAGGGGATAAGGGGATGACCGCCCAAAAGGGATTTATGACTTTCTATATAAAGTTCAAAAAGTGAATGAGAGCTCATTCTTTGGTGTGTTGCAAAGTGGACTCTTCTTCTTCTCTCCTTCTCTTCTCTTGCTTGCTCGTGAGTGCTTAAGGGAGGGAGTGTGAGGGAGTGAGATTGTGAGAGTGAGGGATCTTGGAAGTGAAGCTCTTCACCTTCTCCTCTCTCCTTCTTCTCTCCTCTTCTCTTCTGTTGTCTCATGCATGGCTATGGAGGATGGAGCTTGGAGGAAGAGGCTTGAGGATGCTTGAGCTTGCATCACGAATCGTGGAGCTATCGGAGTGCTTGAGAGAGGAAGCAACTCAATTGGGCATCAAGGTAAGCTCACTACACTCGTAGAGAGGGATAGCGTGTTAGCTATGTAAGAGGTAGCCATTAGTGCTCACTTGAAACACTTGAACAAAAAGTGGTCCGTGGGTCTTGGTGGTCGAGCTTGTGCTCACCTCTACAGTCATCAACAATGACAAAATCCTCAAAAGGGCATAAATCCTATAAAAAATCACGTCGTGGAGCCATATGACTAGAAGCTCCACTATCAACCAGCCAGGCCTCTCCAAAGATGAGGCAACCACTGAAGAAGGCTCCTCCAAGTCAACAATACGAAGAAACATTAACTCATGGATAACCATTAGAGTAGAGATAGAAGTCTTGGATGTTTTAGCTCCATCCTTCGCTCCCAAACAAAGGTGAGGGTACTTCTTCCAATATTTCTTCTCTGGATGTGTCCCCTTCCCACAGTATGGGGATTTAGGCTACTCCAAGTCAGAGTCAGAACCTAAAGAACTCTCCTATCTTTTAGCCTTTGACTTCCCTTTCTTCTTCTTTCCTTCTCCCAAACCTGCAACAAAAACTTTGATGGAGGTGGATCCACTGGCTACCTTTGTGACACACTCATCATACTCCAAAACAAGGGGGGTATGCTCCTCCCATAGCAGCTTCTCATAGGTCCTCGATGTAAGAAGGCTATTGTAGAAGACATCAAACTGGGGAGATGGCAACTGAGTCAAAACAATCATAGTCATATCCTCTAAAGAGATCATCCTTCCAAGGGATGCAAGCTCAACCTTGATGTCATCCAACTTGTTCATATGATTGTTCATGGAAGGAGAATCATCAATAATTTCTTTTCGAGAGTAATCCGGTGGGAAAATGAGGAAAGATCGGGCTCTAGAGTTGAGGCAATCCCATAAGGCTGCATGATCCCAATGGTGGGATCCTCCATTGGATGGGGAATACTAAACTCGTAATAAGACATCTTCGAACTTGCAATCTCCCCGAAATCTTCATTGGATAGAGAAATAACTATTTCCTCTACCACCAAGAGGCTATCACCTACACAAGAAACTATCACCTATAGTAGGAAGCTATCGCTAAGGCTCATGAAGTAGTCGCTTGCAGCAAAATGTTGTCACCTATATCAGGAAGGAAGCATTATCACCTATACCAGGAAGGAAACACTTGCAAAAATGCAAATTTGTGTTTTGAGCAAAATGCAAAAGCTAGGGCTAGCTGATGCAAAAAAGTTGCATGAGTTGGTCTCTGTAGATTGTTGCTTAGCTGCATGGGGGTGCAAACGAGAACTATTTGGGCAGTAAATGCAGTAAACACAAGCTGAAAATCTATGTTTCGGAAATCTAGGCTACTCCTTTATGATAAAAACTTGTTCTTTTGCAATAAATCTCCAAACTATGCCCTCACTTAGGTGATAATATCATGTGAGAGTGCCCAATGGAAGAGAAACACAAACACAACAAGAAGCAGAAAGAAAGAGAGAGAGAAAGATACTGTATGTAAAGTGTCCTAAAGTCAAAGTATCTACCCACTTTGGGAGATACTCATTATGCGTGCATTGTGAGAAGAGTAGAATGAAGATAAAGACGAAGATGGATTGAGCCTCCATATCTTATGCCATCTCCTTTCCATTGCACATCTAAATTGATTCCTTTCAATTGGTATTAGAGTAGGAGTGTAGGAGTCAAGAATCAAATTGAGTAGCATGATGAATCAAGGTCTACTTCAAATTCAAAGCTTATTGTTTGTCATTAAATCAAGTACAAATCCTCATCTAATTAACTCAAAATAGGTACACAGATTCGAAGAGTCATTGTAGCTCAGATTTGGAACATTGTGCTCGCTTTGAATGCATTTGGAAAGCCATTGGAGACTACAAACGATGGATTACAACAATGGTTTAGTTGCTTTTGGTCTCTAATAGGTTCATGTATTGGATGTTTCTAAAGCAAGGGTTGCTTAAGCTCGTAGCTTGCTTAAGTAGGGGGCTTGCTTGTGCCCGAAAGCACTCGGGCAAATTGTGAATCAAAGCACATGCCTTGCTTATTCTAGAAGCAAGGGATTTATCCATGACAAAGAGAAAGAGAAGATTTTTTTAGTAATTGATTGTTGATGCTCATTGAGCTTAAGCTCATGAATCTAATTGTGAAGGACAAGAGGATATCTTTGCTAGATTCATTGCCATGAATCCATGTATGAGACTCGGCATGATTATCACCATTTCAAAATGGCACAGCTAGCATACAATTAGCTTCTTTTAACAAAGGCTAATTAAACCCCCCCTCCCCCCTGGGTCCTTCCCCACTTATCCCTTTTCACACTATGGAGGCATTGAACTAGTTCGTATCATATTCACACTAGAAGAAGACTTGACCTAGTTATCTACAAAACTACTTTCACATTGGCACCATTTAAACTAGTTATCTTGCTGAATTGGTTTACAATTTTTGTGTTCACACTACAGTGGAAAAGAGCTAGTTTTTTTCAAGGATTAAAAGGTATATTTCTATGCAACTTTTAGGTAGCAACTTGAAGATAAAAATTATCCAAAAATTTTCCTTAAAATTTTTGTGGTTTGAGCTCTTGGATGTCATTCTTGGCATTAAACTTTGTAAAAAATATCAATGAGAATTGTCAATTATTGGCTCATATTTTGATTTTTTTGGGTCGCATAGGCACCATTTGAACCCCATTTTTAGCGTTTCTTGCTAGACAATTAATGTATAGCATATGGGCATAATGTATGATTTATTTAACAATAGTTGGACACGTATATGATAACTATATCATTGGAACTTTTATATATATATATATATATATATATATATATATATTCTTTGGTATTTTTAATACTTTTTTGTCTCAAATTTGAGCAATTGATACTCAAACTTGTTTACGTACTTGAATAGTGATTCGGCACACTGCATATTGCTTGTTTTTCTAAAATTACAATAGGCATAATGTCAGAAACTACACAAATTACTCAAATTATTAGTGAGAAGTTAACAGAAGATAACTATAGTGTGTGGTCCTATTACATCGATAATTTTTTGATGGGAAGAGGTCTATGGGACCTCATAATAGGTGAATATGCATGCCATGAACTTTCTAAGAATGCGTACAATGACTGGACATATCAAATAGGAAGATTTTACACTAGATATCTATATACATTTTAAACTCATTGATTCTACACATCAAGAAGGCTAGCACATGTAAAGATGCTTGGGAGAGAAAATGTATAGCATTTGCACAAAGGCAAGGAAGATATAGTTAAAGCAGAGATTGCATGGTGTATGGTGTGAAAATTGAAGCATTAGTGATTACGTTGCATATATAAAGCAAATTACAAAAGAACTTGCTTCGATAAATGCACTTGTGGATGATTATCACTTGGTTCCTGCTACCTTGAATGCATTTGGCCCTACATACACGTCCCTTGATACTTTTATTTCTATGAGAGGTGGCTCTATGCCTAACAGAAAAAATGAAGTTGGGTCTTAACGCATCTAACAGTAGGAAAAATGTTATTTTGGTTGTGGAGACTTTATGCATAAAGGCAAGGAAAGATCCTTTTCCAGAGGTAGAGGATGGTCTAGTTCTTATAGAGATGGTGCTTATCATTACTATGGATAGTTTGGCTATTTTGAGAAAGAATGCTACCATGAGCATAATGGTATGTCTAGAGGTTGTGGAAGAACACAGTATTATCATTATGCATGTAGTTATGGAGGCAGAAGCTATGGTTCTAGAGGTGATTTATCACCTATAGGATATCTTTTTGCTACGGAGTATGTACTTGGTAGCATGATATATCCCCTTAGAGAGGATGATTAGTTTTTGGATTCAAGAGCTACAAACCATATGACATATCATGCAAAATGGTTTGATAGAGAGTAACAAATGCAAAGTGAGGAGTATACAGCTACAAGAGATGATACCTTGCATTATGCTACCATGAGCATAATGGTATGTCTAGAGGTTGTGGAAGAACACAGTATGATCATTATGCATGTAGTTATGGAGGCAGAACCTATGGTTCTAGAGGTGATTTATCACCTATAGGATATCTTTTTGCTACGGAGTATGTACTTGGTAGCATGATATATCCCCTTAGAGAGGATGATTAGTTTTTGGATTCAAGAGCTACAAACCATATGACATATCATGCAAAATGGTTTGATAGAGAGTAACAAATGCAAAGTGAGGAGTATACAGCTACAAGAGATGATACCTTGCATAAGATAACTCACATTAGCAATGTTCCTTTGGTGACTAGAGATAGACTAGAGATAGAATAGAGAATAAGATTGGAGATGTTTTGTATATGCCTACTATCACTAAGAATTTGGCTTTAATGGATGATCAAGGGTTGCAAGTAAAGGTTCAATAAATATGATTGCTTCATTGAAGAGTATAGAAATGAAAAACCAGGTAAGTTGATTGCTCCTAATAAAAATATACATGTTGTTTGCATTGGATGCATGTACTCCTCCTATCATACAAAGTTCTATGTATGTAGAGTCTGGACATGGAAAAGACAAGGATTTTGAGTTATAGCATAGAAAAATTGAGCATGGCATGTTACCTTGCAAAGGCTAAAACAAATATAGTTTAGACAAGCTGTTCATAGTCTCCCATAGTTTGACTATGTCAAGTATGATCATGTATATAAGGCATGTCAGTTTGGCAAGTAGTCTAAACTCCCATTTCCAAAGAGGAAAAGAATTAACACATCCTTTGGAAATGATATATTCAAATATATGGGATCCATGACAAAATGTTTCCTTGAGTGGGAGATGCAAGTTTCACATTACTTTTATTGATGATTTCACTAGGATGAGAAGGTTTTATTTCTTGCAACATAAAAGCAAGACTTTTAAAAAGTTTTTGGAATTCAAAGCTATGATAGAAAAGCAATTTAAAAGCTATATAAAGTGCTTGAGATCGGATAATGGAGGTGAATACATGTCAAATGAGTTTTCTAACTATCTAAAAGATCATGGGATTAAGAGTTACATGCAAATATACACCACAACGGAATGGTATTGTAGAAAGAAAGAACAATATCATTCCTGAAGTTGCAAGAGCTATGATGAACCAAATGCATATATCTTTGACTTGTGAGGCTAAGATAGTACATACTACAATCCATATTATGAAGAGGACTTGTACATCATTCACTCATCACATGTCAACGTAGGAGAATATGTACGAAAGAAAATCTACAGTTGCATATTTCAAGGGTTGGTTGTGTATGCTATGTTCATGTCCGTGATTATTTGAGGAGAAAAATGGAACCGAAAGTTGTCAAATGCATTTTCCTTAGTTATCCAAATGAGAAAAATAGTTATAAATGCTATGATCCTATCACTAGAGAGGTCTACATAAGAAGGGATATAAGGTTCAAGGAATACGACTCATGATATGGATCTAGAGCTATAGTTGAGATGGATGCTTGTGAGAGCAATGATGATGATGGTTATGGGAAGAAACTTACATAAAACAATCGAAGAAATCAACATATTGAGGACATATCTAGTCCCCAAGACCATGAAGAAAGCACTGGAACTTATAGCCCATAGAGCAGCAGGCTGAGGAGCGTACAAAAGATAGCAAAACTAGCACAGGGAAAGAAACCTATGGGTGAGTTCAGAGGATGAGTCTATGGATGATGAGTTTGGGATACCTCGTGTTACTCTAAGCATAGTGCTAGGAAGTATGCATACCACATGCAAGAACAAGTGAGATGCTATCTAGTGTACCTTAGCCAAGAAGATAAAAAAAATTAAGATATCAAGTTTATAGATTGACATACAATGGCTTTATAAAGATGCATTATGCTTACATAGCATCTTCATGTGCAGCATGTAAAGCCTAACTGTAAGAGTTGTCGTTGTAGTGGCTACAACAAAGATCTAAAAATATATATTCTTACATATTGAGTTGCAAGAAGAAGTATACATGGAAAAGCTGCAAGGTTTTGAAAGCATGGTTCACCACGATTATGTGTGTAAGCTACACAAAGCCTTACATGGGCTAAAACAAGCATTGAGAGCATGGCATGACAATATAGCAAAATATCTTCTCTATTGGTTTTCATGTTAGAAATGTAAATCATCCACTTTATAAGTGTCAAAGTGATAGGGGCATTATTGTGATTACCTTGTATATGGATGATTTGATTGTCAGGGGTGACAATGTGTAAGAAATGGAACATGTGAAGAGTCTTCTCCAACAAAAAATTGACATGAAAGATTTGGAAAAACTAAGGTTGCTTTCTTGGCATTGAGGTTATAAAAACATCTAAGGGAACATGGCTCCCACAAAGGCAATATATCTTAGAAATGTTAACAAAACATGGTATGATTGATTGTAGGATGATCTCAATGCCATTGGATCAACATGTGAAGTTAAGTGCTCATGTAGGTGAGATATGAAAGGATCCCACAATATACAAGAAGATGGAAAGTTTGATCTTCACTACTATCAAAATGCTAGATTGTGAATAAATAGTTAGCTTGGAGAGTCCATTTTTTGAGGTGGATCATAAGCCTCTTTTGGACAATGAGACATACCTTGCGATATCTCAAGGCCACATTGGACTATGGTATCTTTTACGGTTGTGCCTCAACTCT
Organism: Lygodium microphyllum; assembly: GCF_053477565.2. NCBI lineage: Eukaryota > Viridiplantae > Streptophyta > Polypodiopsida > Schizaeales > Lygodiaceae > Lygodium > Lygodium microphyllum. Next base: position 72,630,675 of record NC_141157.1, read on the forward strand.
TTTTAGCTAGGTCCATGTCAAGCATGAATCGAGTTGTCTTCTATTCTCCTTGGAAAAATGCCAAGTTTCTACTTGGATCCTGAGTCATTTTTATTCCTTTTATGTCAACTATGGGCTACATGTCATTTCCATTGTGTACAAATGCGATATGCACTTGAACATTTGACATGCCTACGACTAGTGTACGTTTTGGCGTCTATATTATGCTCTGTTAATACAAGTGATTTCACTTTCAAAGATCAATCCTGTAACTAATTCCTAATTTTGAGCGAGATTACTCTTGGATACCAGGAATGGTAACTTCGCTTCTCCAATTCAAGTGGTTTTAGCTCGCAAAAGAGAGAGCCAAGGCAGAACTTCGAGACAAGGCAAGAAGACATTCTGGAGTTGCAAAATATTCCAGATATGCCAAATGCAGGTGGGTGGAGACAAAGGAACAATATATATGTCCATGCCCTGCCTACTTGAGGTACACACAGGGCTTGATGCCCACACAGATGTTCACTGATCCAACCAGAAGTAATAGCACTGATGCAAAAAGACAGGAAGTAGGTAACACCCCACACCACCTACCAGCACTGGCTCCGCCAAGTAAAGGGCCTGGGGGTGAACATGCAGAGCGCTTCAAGGTTGTGTACCTAAGATACAGACATTCAACATCTAACAAAGTCTCACTCAGCTGGTATCAGCAAGCCAAAAACCCACACAAATATCTGGCCATGAGTTATCAACAGCATCTGGTGCAATCACATGCTCCAACATCCAAAAAAACGACTGTGATTCACACATACAGAACAACTTCTACCAAGAGGTACCAACACCTTTTGACAAAAAAAGCACAATAGCACATATCAGACCACTAAGATTTCAGTGCTGGCACTAAAGTCGACAAGTAGCTCAGGAGAAATTTTATTGAGTTCAACGTGTCCTTAAAAAACTGCCCTTGCATATAGAAATACTGGGTTTGGAGCAATGAGTAACAGTTCATGCACAATTCAACGAGAGAGAGAGAGCTTCTACGTATTAAGGAAGCTGATAAAGCTTCAACAATGATATTTTACTGTGGAGAACCAAACATGGGGCAACAAACCCAGGTATATATACAACTCACGTAATAATGCCTCTCCAGGCAAGAAAACTTGAACTACTCATTTCTCCATGCATACAGCAGCAAAGAAAAACCAGCCACACTATGGCAAGGTTCCTTATCCTTAAAACTGTGGCTGGTGGGCCACTGCAGCACAGATGTACAAGAACCGTCTGGATACACATGCTTTTTACCTGGATGCTTTAAACTGTTAGAACTATGATTCTGTAGGACATCAGATGAGGCAATCCCAAATTCTCTTAACCATGGCTTTTCATTCGCCAAGCATGTCTGGAACATGAAAACAGCATGGCCATCACTAGAGTTGAAAAACCAGTTGTGAACATCCCAGAACACCTCTATCGGAACGTCATCAATAAGTATGGTTTGGTTGCCACGAAATTTCCACATAAGTCTTTTCACTTGGACCACCAGTTGTTTGTCAACCCTGACATATAGCCGTGGATCCCTTTCATTTCCTGTGTGGCATTCTATGGCAATGTCATGTGTCCTACCACTCTCCAAAAACTGAGCCCTTGTGGTGTACAACTGCTTCCCAAACACATGTTCCTTCCTTGAAAGCAGGGCTGCTTCCACCCTTGATGGTCCAACCTGCACTTTCTTCAAAGCTTCCCTATGCATGTCCCCTAGAAGAAGCACAAGCTCATGATCACAGACAATGGCAACATAAAAACCCTCCTGCGGCTCTGGACCACAAGCATACTTGGCAGACGTTAGGTCCCAGCAGACCTCTATCCTCTTGTCTTCCAAAAGAAGTGTCTTGGATCCCTGTTTCTTCCAAAAGAGCCATGGTTTCATATCCACATTACAAGTAAGCTGACAAGCAGGGTAGTCTACACTGACACTGAGGCCCTGTCCAATGAGACTTTTGCACCACGTGATGGAGATGAGCCGCTGTTCTCCTGCAAATTTAGTTCTGTATAGACAGGTGACCAGGTTCTGTGCAGATCGTTCGGATGGATGAGATCCATGATCTCCAAAACAGGAAGGAAGAACGTCTGGCATAGTGAGGCTCAGACTTGGGAGTTCATAAACCAGATGATCAAACCATCGAAGTGAAGATTGTCAATGCCAAACTTTATCCGCAGGTAGCGGGACTCCCAACCTGATCAAAGGACTCGTAATAAAAATCCATCTAATAGCTTGGAGACATGTCACTGCCGAAAATGTAACATCCAGCGACGTGGTTGAAGAGAAGCCAACTGATCGTGGAGGGCTTCACGATAAGAAATAGCACGGCTGTACCACATTTTGATCTGCAATGTCGCGGAATGGAAGATTTGTCACGGGCTGATGACAGTTGCCGAAATTCCACAGGCCATGATAGCAAAACAGAGCGGATCTTCGTGGCTGGGAGACACCTTGAGTTCAAGAGCGAATAAAGGCCTTGGACGCCATAGATTTCACTCACAGCAAGGGGAATCAGCGAAGCAAAGGAAACCTAATCGCTGAGGCAGAAAGCCTAACCGCAGACAGGAAAAGGCTAAAGATCGGATCAGAGACACGGGACGAAAATCACTGAAGCTATTCGCTTGCAGAAGCAAAAACGCAAGAGGGAGGGGGGAGGGGGGAGGGGGGAGGGGAAGAGAGGAGAATGCGTAACAATCAGCAAAATGCGAGTATCAACAATGCTGGTAAGACGGAGCTCAGATTCGCTCGCGTCAAGACCAAAAAGCATCAGAAAGGAGGTCGAGAAGAGAAAGGAATGATCACCTGGAGGGAGGACGGAAGAGCCATGGCAGGGCCTGTAAGCAGCTTTTTGGGGGGGGGGGGAGGATACGTAACAATCAGCAAAATGCGAATATCAACAATGCTGGTAAGGCGGAGCTCAGATTCGCTCGCGTCGAGACCAAAAAGCATCAGAAAGGAGGTCGAGAAGAGAAAGGAATGATCACCTGGAGGGAGGACGGAGGAGCCATGGCAGGGCCGGTAAGCAGCTTCCGCGCAGAAGAAGGAGACGTACAACGCCGTTTCGAAAGGACAGAAGCAGCAGCAGCAGCGAGAGGAAGGTCGGGAGAAGTAGGGAACGGTCGCGGGATCTGCAAGCAAGAGAAGGGGGAATGCACCGAGAAAAAGATGGATAGTGCAGAGGGGACCCTAGACACAGCAGCAGAAGAGGGGGCGGAGAAGAGGCATGCCGCCATAGCCTAGAATAGTAGGAGTCGAGAGACCATAACAAATTTTGTTTTTTCTTTATTTCTAGTTGCTTGATTTTCCTCTTTTGTTATTAACTCATTAAATTAAAATATATTGAAGTATTAAATATTACTTATCCTCTTCTTCTTTGTTGTTTCTTCTTCCTCCTCTCTAAATCTTTCCTGCTTAGTGGGTGACCATTTATGGCGCCCCACCTCCATCTCCACCTGCCATCCTTTTAAAGGCCTTCTTGGAAGCCCAGACGAGAGGCATGTGAATGGACCCCACCTGCCCCTCTCTTATAAACTCTCACCTAGTCCCCATTCACGCATCATCGCACTTGCGCGTGTTTAAATGTTCTGTGCTTGAAAGATCTTCATAGGCCTCTCACATGAGACACCGGTGACCGACCGTCCCAAAAAGGAAAGAGATTAAGACCTTTGCTGATGTGGCAAACATCTCCTAGTTAAACTAGAGTCTCCCCAATTAGCATGGGGAGATCATGTGTTTAGCTAGGCCAAAGTGAAACTTTGCCATGTCCTTTGACTCATGGATCCACATGCGTGCCTTAACCTTCTCATCAATTGTGGAGTCTCATCTTTATACCTCATATGTGGAGTCTATCAACAACACACACAAAGTCTTTTGTTTACTCTAGCTCATCTTACTCATAGCCCACACACATGAGGGAATAGATCTGTAATGACTCACATAGTAAGAATAATGTTATGCGGCATGCACTTTGAGGTGAAATGTGTTAATGTGTGGTTAGGAAGAAAAAATACCTCGCTATTTGCAAATTGTCACACAATCGAAGTTCAAAAGCAAACACATACCCATTAAAAGTCATGTTCACTACTCTTATCTTATAGCCCCATGTGTAGTTGAACATTGACTCATGCGCATCTGATGCCAGGAGGCATATTATACGGCGGATTCCGTAAACTTTGATTACCAGGGCTCACACAAGGCATGGGGGGGAGATTGCACCCAATTGGTCTCTTGTTCATGTCGTGCATGCTTTCTACCTTGAGTTTTGTGCAAAAAGTAAAGTTCTTTTGTTCTTGGGGACCTTCTGACGCTCACTATGCGCGCTTACGGTATCCGATCTGTGCACCAACATCTATCATCTCACTCATCAATTATGCACGGTCCTCTTGTGCATGGTGTATTAAAGACTTCTAAATTTGCAAGAGCCTTGTAGTTGGGTATCAATATAAGAGTTTGTCTTGAATGTGGCCTACAACTAGAAACCCTCTCTCACCTTCATTAACTAGGATAGAGCTATGTGTAAGTCCCTTGACTTGTGTGTGCAACTCTAAGTATGCAAGCGAAGCATCCCCGTGCAAGTTGAAGTTTTCTAGAGCACCTAATCACATGAGAGAGAGAGAGAGAGAGAGAGAGAGAGAGAGAGAGAGAGCATCGAGAAGGAGAGTGAATTTGAAGAGGAATGAATCTCAAAATGCCATGTATTGCTAACTTCAGAAAGTTAATGGAGAACCCCCATTTTTAAAGGGTATTCTATCAACCAAGCCAAGTCCCAAATTTGTCAGAGTTTAAGTTAAATCCATTGTTCACATACTATGAACTTCAACTTCATTGACTCACACAACTCAAACTTCCTTAAATGTGTCTTGGCTTTGAGGATAATAAATATGCTTTTAGCTTCCTTGATGGCTTGATATGCTATTTGCATCCTTCTAAGATATAAAGAGTTACTCTCCAAGAAAGCCTCTAGCATCCCCCTCCCCTTGGTCTAGAATTGGATTAGAGGAATTTATCTTTGGTGTGTCAAGAATGATGGGAATATAGTAAACTTTCATGGTGTGATCTAGATTACTTGGAAAATTCTATTATAGGCTAATGGGAATAAAAACAACTTCTATCAACTTTATGGATAAAGCTAAGAAGATGAGGAATAAGTAATATGCAATCACATCCGAATCTATGGAGTATCTTTGCTAATTAGAGAATTTGCCATTCAAAACTTCCACCAATGCCTAGAACCTTATTGAAATGCTCACCACTATTGGATTTAGGGTTGTTAGATTGCACACACATGACTTAGAGAAGAAGCTTGGGAGCACACAACACAAGTGTATTGAGAATTACTAATGTAAAAGATTTAAAAGACTAAGTTTACCCTGGAGTAAATGGACATGTATACAAACTCAAGGGGGAAAAAATCTCCTATTAATGGAAAAATTTGTCCCCACAATCGCATGCATCACTATCAAAACACGATAACAAACCCCCGTAAGATTAGTGCAACAAATAAAAGCTAACACTCATGTTTAGGGAAGTGCCAAGCCCATTGCACTATGATTAATGCACTCAAGAGTGTACGCCTGAGGTTTACAAATAGCTTTGAACTTCTCATGAGGCAAAGCCTTTGGAGAGATCTACACAATTGTCATGTCTTGACACATAGGCCAAGCTAATCTCTCTTGTAAAGAGTCTCCTTAACATAAAAATGATGCACCTCAATATGCTTAGTGCAAGCATGAAACACTTGATTCCATGCATCTATCAATGTGTTTCAATTGTTAATGAAAATGGCGGCGGTAGAAGGTTGTCCAACATCCAAAATAGCCAAAAGAAGTCTGAGCCAAAACACACTCCACTGTAGTTGTGACTCAGTGTCACAACTAGAAATTGGAAGAATGACTACTTGTAGAACCACAATATGCATAGGTTTCCAAGCATGAAGGCAAAACCATTTCTAAATATACAAGTGTCATAACAACCAACCCTATCAAAATCCCAAAAAGCATAGAAAAATGGCAATAATGGTTTTCTCTTAGAATAAAACTACCAAAGTACCACTCATAGCAAACAATATACCATTGCGTGCCAATGCTTGGAGCCTATACTAATTCGCAGTTGGGGAAACCCTAACACACAAGAGGGGCACAAGTCCTAAAATACAAAAGGGATACAAACCCTAAAACGTAAATGAGTACCACCCTAGAGAAGTGACCTAACCCTAACCCTAATCTTGGTCTATATAAGGATGGGAGGTTTCATTTGTATTTACCCTTTGGTGCATCCATGGTGCGGAAGCTCTATCAGTGCAACTATTGATGCTTTCTATTATTTTCTTCTATTCATTCTATCATCTTGCCTCCATTGTTGAGAGTGACCGAGAGTAAGTGAGAGGTTTGTTGAGCGAGGAACTGAGGGAAGATAAAGATCTGTGTCATCTTTTTGCTTACCTTATTCTTCTTTATTAACTTCTTGACTCATTGATGTATTCAGTTATGAATGCAAAGGAGCGATGGCAAGAGGAGGGTAAGAAGGTAAAATAGTTGATTTCGCTACATCTTAAAGCTAGTCTTGTGTTCTTTCTTTCTTGGGAAAGCTAGAGGGATGCATGGTTAGTTAGAGCAATAAGAGAATTTTGGTGTGTTTGTTCTAAATCATGATAAGGGTTGGATTTGTTAGGAGTCTTCTATAATATTGTGATAGTCTTAACCTTAGTTCCAATACATAGAATGAAAGGCAACTAGACATCAATATGAATTGGATAGAGTGATCTCATGACTCTGATTAGAAGAGTCTAATGAGCACTATAAAGCGAGTTGAAAGAATTATAAATACTCACTAGAGAGAAGAAGCCTATTTTTCTTAGAATAAGGGGGTTAGTAGTCCCAAGTGCTAGAAAGAGTCTGCAAGGCACGAGGAACATGAGTATGTCTCTTTCATTTTAAGGTCATTCAACCAAATTATAACCCTCAACCAATTAGTGTCTTAATGTGGCCATCCACTCGTCCTTAACTGTTAACCCTCTTGAGTATGTAACACGAGCGAAAAAAGTTTTTGCATTATGTCAAAGATGTTGCTTTGGAAAATGGGTTCCAAGCTTGTTCCCATGCAAATTGTACATACTGTTTTTTTAAATACCCAAGTGAGTCCATAAGATGTTGCTTTGGGAAATAAGATCCAAGCTCGCTCCTATGCAAATTGTACACACTATTAAAAAAAAAACCCCAAGTCAGTCCATAAAACTATATATAAAAAGAATGAGAGCTAATGTAAAAGCTATTCATGTGTGGCACTTTGCTCTTATCTTCTTTTGTGGTTCTTGTGAGAGCGTGGAAGAGAGGAAGAGAGTGAGGAAGTGTGAGAAAGTAAGGGATAAGGAGAGAAGCTTTCTCCCTTCTTGCCTATCTACTTCTCATTTCATTGTGTTGAGTGCATATGAGCACAAGAGAGTGTGAGATTAAGAGTGTGAGGGGATGAGGGATACATGTGTGAAGCTCCCCTCTCTCTTCTTCTTCTCTATTCACCTACAACCATTCGTCATGGCAAGCAACCATGGATGCAAGGTAGCAAGCAAGGTGCAATGCACGTGTAACATGGGGCAACGATGCCAACCATTTATGATTGCAATGTGGTAAAGAAAAAAAAACAGCTATAGATGTAGAGTAGAGAGGGGGAGGGGGGTTCAGTTTATTCAGATTTAAGAAGAGTGAAAAAAAAGGAGAGAGAGAGAGAGAGCTACATGTGTTTTTGAGGGGAGGAAGCGTAAGGATATCACCCCTTCCTCCCCGCGTCTTGTCGTCGTCTTCTTCCTTCTGACTGCAGTAGCATCGTCCTATCATCGCACAATACAATGCCATGTTGCATCCCCGCCCATCACTGCCACCTCGTTTGCCTCCTCTCCCTGGTCCGCAGGTAGGTTCCTCGACTCCCATCCTGCCCCTCCGGTTGCGGCCAGCATAGTGCCTCCCCCACCTGGTCTCATCCTTGTCACCAGCTATGGCGTCTCTGGCTTCACCTTGCCCCACCTGTGTAGTGCCATCAGACTCCTCTTACCCTCTCCACCTCCATCACTGCCTTGCACGCCCTCCACAGCGGCTAGCCCAACCGACCCCGTCTCGACATCCCTTTGGCTTTTACCACTACTGCAACAGCCCGCTACTCCCATCTTGTCATCGCCTTCACGATCACACAATGCTACAATCTCTTTCGACCTTCCCTGCGCCCTCCTTCTCCCCGCCTACCTACAAGCTCCGTCACCTGGCTATTTGCAGCCCTCGTCTCCACGGTCACCAACCATCCTACGGCCAGCCATCCTGACCATGCAACCGCCACCTACAACACCCCATAGCCCTGGTCATCGTCCACAGTGCCTCGATTGCCGCCTTTGACCCTCCTTCTCACCATCCATCTCCTCTCCGCCTTCTCGCCATCTGCCTCATCTTCGCTTCTTGGCTCCGTGACCTACCTCTGCTTCCTGTCCATCCTCATTTGTAGCCTTCTCCACTTTCCCTTGGTGCATGCAGCCTTCCTCGGCCCATCTTTGCCGCCTACCAGACCCCCCCATCTGCCTTCATCTCTTCACCACATAACCACACACTCTGCTCTCCACCACACAAAACCATGTGACCCTCCTCTCCACCACACCATGCGACCATGCCGGGTGAACAAACCACGCAACCCTCCCTGCCATCAAACCCACCACCATACACACCTAACCCGTGTCCCCTACCTGCCATCATACATACCGAACCTGCCACCATACACACCAAACCCGCCTCCTCCCTACCTCCATAACTTGCGCCATCTCTTACTCCTCCGACCCTTGGCCATACCACCATATACGTCACCACCCTTTCTCCCAACCAAATCCACCACCCACACAACCATAGCCCACTACCAACCTGCCGCCAAGAACCAATGACCAATCGACATCAGAGGGAATTACCACCACTTACAAGGCTACCATTCCAAAAGAGCGGATCCATTGCTAAGAGCCACCACCTCTAAGCTACCAACAAGGGTATGACCTGTCAATTACCAATTTTCTATTAATGTGCTAAAATGAAAAATTATAAGTAAATTGGAAGCATGCATGAATTGTGAGGAAGGAGTGGGGCATCAAACTGAATTAGTTGCAACTAAATCTATTGTGGCAAAAGTTTGTTGTGAAATTGTCCTTTTTGGGGTTGCATGTGTGCATTCAAATATTGACAAGGTTCCCTTGTGACTAACCTGTTAGCTATTAGCCACTTGTCCCTTCAAAACTCGTCAACTGGTAGAAACTCACTAATATAAAAACTCATTGACAAGGAAAAAACTTGTCGACTAACAAGGAACTCATCAACTATTAGAAACTCATTGGCGAGGGGAAATTTGATCAACAAACTTGTCAGCAAATTAGAAACTTGTCAACGAGAACAAACCCATTTGCACAAGAAACTTGTCAACAAGGGGCAAAACTTGTTGACACCCTATGTCAACATCAAGGTATCAACACCAACTTGTCGACAAAGGAAAACCCATCAACAGGGGGAACCTTATCAACTCAAAACTCATCGACAAAGGAAAACCCATCAACAGGGGGAAACTTATCAACTCAAAACTCATCAACGCAAAGTTCATCAACATCAACACAAAACCAAAACTTTTCAACACCAATACAAAACTCATCAATGTTGAAACTTGTTGGTCGAACTTGTCAACACAAAGAAACTTATCAATGACAAGAACTCATCAATAGTGAGAATCTCATCGATGGTGTAGACTTGACAATAGGGAAAATTTGTCAATATAGTGAGAAACTCCTCAACATTAGAGATCGGTCAATTGTTAGAAATGCATCGATGTTGAAACTTGTTAACATGGGTTGTTGACACAAACTTGTCAATGAGGGCCATCAACATTAAAGCATTTGTCAATGTGACAACCTGTCAACATGGATATATTTCTAATAAAAATAAAAACTTGATAACATTGAAGAAAAACCTGTCAATGTGACAACCTGTCAACATGGATATATTTCTAATAAAAATAAAAACTTGATAACATTGAAGAAAAACCTTGCCAATGAGCCTTGCTACATTGATTGTTGCATCAATAGCACACTTGTTTGGGAAAGAGCAAAAATCTTGGTTGAGCACAAGAACACTCCAAATAATTGTTCTACACAAATTGCATTGCTTGCAAAAATATACAAAAGCTTGGGTGAGCAGAAGTTGTGGTTAAGTTTTCAATTGAAAAAAGAGTTATAATTGTTAGAAGGAGTTCTTGAGACCCATCAAGATCGTAGGGCAAGGCATTAAAACCCCAAGAACAACAGCAAACCAAGGCCATAAGAAACTTGATCTAGAACCTTAAGGCATATTGCTTACTAAAATTAGCACAATGGAGTAGGAAGGATTCTTTAAGGCTAGAAGAAACTTGACCTAGAACCTTAAGGCATATTGCTTACTAAGATTAGCACAATGGAGAATGAAGCATTCTTGAAGGATGTGCATGACTGATTGAAATTTTTTGAGCTATGACCAACAAGGATGTTAGCAAGGCATCATCTATAGGATTAGAAGACCATTATAGTACCCTAGCTCGATAAAGCAAGGACATGCTAGACAAGTTGTTGGACTTGGCTCTAGCCATATAGTGAGAGAAAAAGGACATGGAAAAGGAAATGGATGACATAAGGAGGTTGTTACTAAACATGAATATTCATGGGTCTTACACTAATTTGGCGACTGACTTAGTGCAATGTAGATTGCTTGATAACTTGTTTGCCGTATATGTCAGTACCCAACTAGCCAATGCACTACTCATAGGAATAGGAAAAATTCCCAACTCTAGAGAGCAAGCTAAGATTCCATTAGTCACCAAGCAAATAGAAAAATATAGGGTAGATGATGACCATACAACTTTATAGAGCAATTCAAATAGGTATGTGAGGTGCACAGTCTCACAATCGATGACAAGAAGCCCATGCCTTCAACTTGTGCTGCTTGAGCAATAAGGGCCAAACTTGGTTCATGGGACTAGATGCTAATGAAAAGGCATGGCTTTCTAGCCTCACGGACTTGTTTATTATGCAGTTTGCCAAAACTACATATGGGACAACCTCATTGTATGACTCATGAACTTGCAACATCAAGAGAAGGAAAGCATCCGAGAATATGTCTCCAAGGTTTAGAGCATGTATAAGCAAATTTCTCTTACTGAGAGGCCAATGAAGGGAGTGAGCTTTGAAGTGGAAGCATGGAGCACAAACAAGAGTTATTGTACAAGTGTGCAAGTAACTAATACACGGTATGGGTACTATCAGCGTAACTAATACACGAGTGGCTAGGCACAAGTGCCTTTACCCCCAACAACCTCCCACTTAAAGGCAAATGAGTCCCTAGTGAGGAGAGAGTAAGAAAAAAGTGACAAAGTACAAATGTATATAAGTACATTAGGATAAGGAAAGACATCTCATCCAACACCCATCAACTTCCCAAGGAATGCAAAACAATCCACTGAGAGACTTTCAGTGGTGGGCAGATTTGTAGGATTTTAGTCAGTTAGATCTTGACAAGGTCAATGGACTTGTCCTCAACGACCTCTCTGATAAAGTAATAATGCACCTCAATGTGCTTTGTCTTCACATGGAAGACTGGATTCTTGGCCAACTGAATACCACTCATAGAATTCAAATGTAGTGTAGGGACCACATCAGTAATGCTAAGGTTTGCCACCAGATGGCCTAACCAGAGAGCCTCCTTACAAGCCTCATTGGTGGCTGCAACATACTCTGCCTCTGTAATAGATAAGGCCATGCATTTTTGCAACCTGGACATCGAAGAAATAGCACCTCCAGCAAAGGTGAAGTCATAGTCAAATGTGGACATTCTATTGTCTGCATGTTCTACATAATTAGAGTCAGTCTACCCCATGACTCTTATATCTTGGCCACCATAACAGATGCACATAGCTGCTGTGCCCTTTAGGTACCTCATGATATGCTTGATAGGATCCCAATGCCATTTGCCAGGTGTAGCCATATAATATGCCATAACTCCCACTGTAAATGCTATGTCATGGCGAGTCACTATCATGGTATACATCGAATTGCCCACTATAGATGCATAAGGGATCTTGGTTATCTCGGCATTTTGCTCATCAGACTATGGACAATCGGCTTGACTAACCTTCACATGAGAAGGTAAAGGACGACCAATAGGCTTAACATTCTGTGGATGAAACCGCTCAAGGACCCTTTGGATGTACTTCTTTTGTGACAAGGAAATGAGTTACCTAGAGAGATCATGCATAATGTGCATCCTAAGAATATGTGAGGTATGTCCCATGTCCTTCATCTCAAAGCTCTTCTTGAGCTCACCTTTCAAGGCATCTAGCTCATCATGAGCACTCCTAGTAATCAACGTATTATCCACATAGAGGATCAAAATCATAAGGCTATCATCATGAGCCTTCTTCGTATATAAACATGGATCCATATCACTATAGGAATATCCTTGTGAGTGCATAAAAGCATCAAACTTGTGGTACCATTCCCTAGGTGCTTGCTTAAGGCCATAAAGGCTCTTTCTCAATCTACACACTAGGTGGTCCCTGCTAGGTTTTGCAAAGCCCTTAGGCTGCTCCATGTAAATCTCATCATACAAGTCCCCATGAAAAAAAGCCATATTGACATCCATTTGATAAAGATGCAAGTCTAGCTAAGCAACCAAATTCAGTACCAAGCGTAGGGTAGTCATCTTCATGTAATAAGAGAAAATACTTCATCAAAGTCCACACCATGTTCTTGCTTGAAGCCCTTAGCAACCAATCTAGCCTTATATGCCAGCTTGGGGCATCTAGGGATACTTTTCAATTTTTACACCCACTTGCATGGCAAAGCACGCTTTCCAATAGGCAAAGGAACCAAATCCCAAGTATGATTTTTCTTTAGTGAGTCATACTTTGACTACATGGCCCTCTCTCGAAGAGTGACTATCACCTCTGTGCATGGTCTCATCATAGGTAAGAGGCTCACAAGTATCCATTCCCACAATATAATCTATGGAGGGCTCAAACCACGTACCTAGGCCATTGGAGCATCAGCGGTGGCCGGCTGTCTAGCAGATTGCATAATAGCATGAGGCTTCTCCTATAATATCATCCTACGTACCTCGATAATATGCTCAGGTTGCTTATGCATTTTCTCCTCATGAAAAACAATATCATAACTGCTATGGATAGCCTTCCAAGCCCATGGATCCCATAGGCGATAGCCCATCTCACATGTATCTCCATAACCAAGAAAGATGCATTTCTTAGACTTAGGATATATCTTATTTCACTTGTCCTTGGGAACATGGTAGAAAGCCTCACAACCAAAGATGTGCATATGATCATATGAGGAAGGTTTTCTAGACTATACCTCCTCTACAACTTGATAGTCAAAAGCAGTACATGGGGACCGATTAATGAACTGTACATCAATAGTAATTGTCTCAGTTTAAAAATGTTATGGTAAGCCTGTCTAGCTAAACATATTGTAGATTTGTTCGTGAATTGTCCTATTCATGCACTTAGACATACCATTCTAGGGTGGGGTGTATGGGTCGATCAACATACACTTAATACTCGTCACAAAACCCCTCAAAGGGTTTAGAGACATACTCACCCGCATTATCTGACCTTAGGCATTTCAGCCTATACCCAAACTGGTTCTCAACCAAAGCAAGCCAATGCTAAAATGTATCCAAGACTTTTGATTTTTGCTTAATAGGATATGCCCAGACCTTATGCGTATAGTCATCAATGAAGGTAATGAAATACTTTGTGTCACTTAATGACTTGTAAGGCGTGGGATCACATACATTTGAACGAACAAGAGCCAAAGGCTCGTCCATGTGTGTCATACTAAACTTTTTATGTGTATTACGTGTTTGTCTACTGATATTTTTATTCCTTTCAAGGAAATATGCCCAAGGCAACAATGCCAAAGAGATACATGTGGAACTACATCGACTACCAAAACATGGTCAATTGACCCTGGTACAAGAAAGGGTAGAGAGTATTGGAGTGAGCACCACATGCAATGACAAGATTCCCACGAGTAATCTCCCATGAGGAATCACCAAAAGAAACTACATAACCTACCATCCAAAGTGCCAATAGAGATAGGGCTCTTTGTGAGGTCGGTATATGATGTACATCATGAAGAGTAAATGCTACCTGAACTGCAACTAGACATCACCAATACCAATGATATCTAATGCCAAGTTATTACCCAAATGGACAAATCTAGTCAAACGGTGATAGGAGTGAAACCATTGTCTATGAGGAGTCACATGAAAGAAAACCCTTGAATCTATCAAAACCAACATTGAGTATACCCTGACAAAGCATTAGTCAGGTGTGAAGTATCAAAGAAGAAGCTACAAGTACAAAATCATCATTAGAATCGGTATGCATGACATTAATCTATTTAATCTTAATTCTAGGCTTGCTAGGGATAGTGTTGCGATCATCATTTTTGTCATGTACTAAACCCTTGCCCTTTTCCTTACGTTTGTTCTCATGCATTTTATGGCACTATGGCCAAATATGTCCTACTTTCCCATAGTAGTGATAGGTTAATGATGACTTACATCCATGGGACTTATTGTGAGGCAACCATTACCACTCCTACCATTATTGCCTATAACTATCAAAGCATGCAAGGTGTGGGAAGCATCGACATTCTTTCTATTAACCTCTTCATTCAAGAGTGCACATAAACCCTATACATCTTGTAACTTTAGCCGATTAGTAGTAGACATGTTTACACACATAGTAGTACAAAATGTATCCCATGATTCAAGCAATGTAACCAAGAGGAACAAAGGGGGAAGATTACTATTGAATTCAATCCCCTTGCAAAGATAAGTGGTTGAGGATGGAATAAAACTCATTTAAGTGGGCTAACATGGAAGTACCCTCCTTCATGTGAAGTTCCATGAGTTGCTTCAGCCAATACATTTGAGAAGCAGAGCTCTGCTTGTCATAGACATTGTGAATCTTATCCCATAAGTCCCATGCAGATTGCCCATCAGAGACAACATTATAGAAAACCTACTTAGAGAGGGATACTATGATTATGGATTTACATACCTCATCTAGTTTAGCCTAGTCCTCTAGATCAATATGTTCGAGCTTGATACCCTCATGTTTCAAAAGCTTAACCTGCATTTTTTGCACTAAAACTTGCTAGATTTGGGCCTTCAATAGATGTAGTTAGTGCCATCCAACATGTCAAGATTAAAGATGGCACTATCATTAGATTGGCCAATCATAATGAGACCAAGTAATTGCACAAATGGACAAAACAAGTTGCTATAATAACCTACAAATTAGCCCCAAAACCACTACCAAATCAAGCAGAAAGCAAGTGGTACTAACCGGTAATGGGCTATCAACAAACTCAATGCAAAAGACGATCAAATGGAGGTGTCTGCTCACATAAATAGTGCAGTAGACTGTAATTACAACATGCTGAAAATGAAGTACAATATTTATCAAGAAATCATTGCCAAAGAGGGGCAATCTACAAGAGAAACTACAAATGCTAGGAAATAGTTGCAACTAGCAGTGAGTGAATATGTGACCCGCACTGAGAGCTATCAAAGGATCAATGTGTGAGATTGAGATACATCCCATAGGCATGACCATCATGCATAGAGTAGGTCTCGCATGCAATAAAAAAGACCAACCAAAGGCACAACAATGGATTGAGCAATGTAACAGAAGCTCAATACATAGCCAACCAAGATGCATACATCATTGATGAGAGTATTACAAAGATAGGTGCCAACCCAAAAGTAATGTCATATCAGTCCATTAAGCATCAACTGCATACATAAAGCATGATGAGAGCATGTACATGTGACCAAGTCCCACGGTCTCACTATAAAACCCTCAAGCTCAACTACATAACCAAATGCTCAATGCAACATCCAAGTGTCAAGTAGCAAGTCATTCCTTCAGTGTTAGTTTCTGCTACCTCTGGAAGTGAACTCCTTGCCTACCTCACATGTAACAACTTACTTAGGGCACATCGAGAGGGTTCTTTGGATATACAAGTTCCTTCACTAAACTGCTTATTAGTGACAGGGGATGCCATCCCTTTCCTTTATAAAGACATCTAGAGTTCTATTGAACTCTTAGTGACAGTTTGTGCTCAACATTTATATTCTTCTTTCTATGAAGAATTGAGGCAATCCAAAAGACCAGATGAATAAGGCAACCACAAAGCTATCCTCTGCCAAAGACACTCTTTCCGATCTTTTTAAGCAAATGGAGCAGCAAACCAAAATGATTGAGACCTAGAGAGAAGAAATATCTTCTTTGAAAAATCACTTAGCAAAAGCTCAATCAGAGGTTACCAGGGTAGCAAAATTGTATACAATTGGCACATTGTTACCAACTTTTTACATTAATTTAATGCAGATGCAGTGTTCCTTGTAGCTGTTTTTGGAGGATGTGTCTGTGTAGCTTATGCAGTTTGCTGGCTAGGAGATGTCGATACAAGGAAGTTTTTGTACGGGAGAAAGGTAGTGCTATAAATGAAATCTAATAGATTTCCTTAGTGAATCTTAGTTATGGCTATTTAAAATTTTCCCATAGGGAATTATTATCATCTAGAGAAGATAAGATTTTGTCTTTTCTCCCATGACTTCCCTCTTTCCAACACTTTCTAAAGAGAAAGAGAGAATGTCCAAAGAAGCTCAAGAGTTTAAGACTCTTCTAGATACGAAACTATCAGACTTGTAGACTGTTCACAATACAGTGGAATCCCAAGCCTCCCAGATTAAACAGTTGAAGGACCAACTGGCACAGTCATGATCCATTCCTCCAAGTCCTAGTGTCCCCATGATTCCTTTTGTGTCTCAGCAGGACTTGGCTACTCTTCAACGGAATGCCACTTTATGTTCTTTATTTCTCGAAGTAACTTGCAAAGCTCTTACTGTAGCATCAAATGACTATACATAATAGTGAATGATAACCAATGCCAAGAGTCAAAGGTCTAATCTTAGCTCAAGAGCATTATGTAAAGAGCATAAACAAGCATGTAAGATCAATGGTGTACCCTAGTGTAGTATCCAAAGTACTCATGAATCATCAACAAGCAATAGGCATGAAGTTTCTCTGACAAAATCACATTCAATCTTGCTTATTACAACAATAAAAAACCTTTGTAAAACTAAGCAAATGAGTGCTCAAATTAGTCCAATGGCATCTCACATCAATGCCATATCATCCCCCAAGTATCTGGTATCAATACATAAGCATACGGATTCCAAGAAGCATTTACAAGCTCCAATGTTTGAGAAAACTCTATTCAGACTTGTGTAACAATAGATTTGCTGTATATGATAGCAAGAAATGGAGGTTGGGAGCTCCAAAACTCAAGTAAGCAATGTCGGGGAGTGTCAAAGATGATTGCCCAAGTGTCCAATGACCATATGGGAGTTGGAGGAGTGACCAGATTGAATAGGGATTCAGGCCAGCAAATGGATGCAAATCATACTAATTTGCTAGTCTTGTTGGCTACCTTGTTGCCCACAGTAGGGCCCCAAAACAATGTTGAACGTGTCAAGGAGAAGGCTTAGAATAAGCCTCAACAAGCCTTTGATTACAGAGAGGGAAAAATGTACCCACTCATACCTCTCCAAGCTGAACCATGGTTGCTATTAAAACTATGAGCTGAAGGTATTCTCCACAAGTTGAAGCAATGTTGGCTCTGAAGGGGATGCAATGGCAGTGGAGAAGGAGAAGAGGAAGATGTGGGAGAGAAGAGCACACACAATGTAGGCGCTTTCTAACTGAACTGACAGCCTTATTACACTATCATATTATATATGAATAAAGAATGGCGATCACTGTGTACACGGGCAGGCCCAGAGGCCTTTTACCCCAACAACCTCCCACTAAAAGGCCAATGTGGCTGGGGAGTAAAAACAAAGAAAAGAAAAGAAAAAAGACAAGGTGAGGAACCATGACATCTCACCCAATGTCCAATCAGAAAGCGAGCTGTGCAAGAAGTGTCAAAAACCTTTGCAGAAGAAGAGTCAAGCATCCCCGAGTCCATGACATTCAGGAGAGAAGCGATCCCACAGCTCCATACATTGGAGCAATTCAAGAATGCTTCTCATGAAGCAAGCACAACTCATCAGTGCACGACTGTAAAGCATTAGTCATGCATAGCATCAGCGTGGCGCATACAAGACAGCGGAGAGTAGTGAAACTCTCCAAAGTCAATCACTGAAAGAGATCCAACATCCCAGACACTCATCCAATGGGGTCTCAAGACTACATGTGGCCTCATCGAAGCAGAATACTGACATATGGTTGGCTGTCGAGCCTGCAAAAATACAAGAAAATGGTTCTCATGAGCATGCACGGGGTCAGCATAAATAGCTTGTTGCAATGGCACTGTAGCTGCTGTAAAATCAGTCATAAAGTGTACTGAACGCTCATCAAGAAGCATGAGAGGTGTCTGCATCTCATACAAGATAGCATGACGGTTGTGTATGACCTGCTGGGCATCCAAATCCCATAATCTGTAGGCCTTAAAGTCACCATCTCCATAACCAAGGAGGATACGTCTACATGACATAGGCTCATGTGGCATACGTACAGATGCCTGGCAGCCAAACATCCTCAAGTAATCATAGGAGGGCTACATGCCACTCCATGCCTCATAGGGTGTAATACAATCCAAGGTCAAGCACGGCATCTTGTTAACCAAATAGACTGCCGTCATAAGGGCCTTATTCCAAAAGCCATAAGACAACCCAACTGTGGTAAGCATAGAAGCAACCTTTGCTTGTAAGGTCAGACACATGCCATGAGCAATCCCATCTCCCATCTAGGTAAGAATGATGCCTTGTTTTGGGTATCACAATTCATTTTTTATAAAAATATTAATCCCTAGGCCTAGCACCTATGCCTGCTACCAGCAGAATCCATAAGCCTGTCAAGCATAACTGTAGCATCCTCAATTTGCACCAAGGGAAAAGCCCAAACATGGTGGGTAGCATGATCAACAAAGGTCACAAAGTACGACGCTCTACCAAGTGAATGGGAAGGCATAGGTCCATATACTGCACAATGGACAAGATCTAGAGGAGCATGCCTCATACGATTGCCATAAGCCAAGGGGGCTCTGCAAGGACCAAGAGTACAATCAGGGCAAGCATCAAGATCTATAAGTGACATAGGAGGCATCAATGAGTTTGAACGAGACAAGATCTCCATCTCTTTGTGGTGCATATGGCCTAGGCGATAATACCATAACAATGCATGTGGTATCCAGATAACTAAAACCATAGAATCATTTGCAAGTACATAAGTGGTAGAAGCATGTTGCAAAGGCTCATGAAACCTCAACGGATAGGAGGACATAAAGGCATCAACCAAGGATGCAAAAGCTCCCACATGAAGAAGAGTTGTAGCCAACTGCATGACATAATCAACCACAGTACGGTAAAGCATAAGACATCTGTCATAAGAGAATATGGTATTCAGCCATGAAATCAGCCCATAACCATAATGGCAAACATGACTTTGCAGTACATCAGACCACATAGTAGCATCCAAGCCAATGCATGACCGGTAAGTGGCAAAAGATCCTGCAATGGTCAAGCTCCAAGAGAAGCCCAAGTATCTGTACAACAACATCCAAATAAGTGGCTCTATAAAGTACATGACAGTAGACAAAGTGCATAGCTAGGTAAGCATCAAGAGCAACTGCTCTCTGACCTGTATGGGCAAAAGCAGCCCAACTAGCATAGAAGCTAGGCAACACAGAAGCAACAAATACATAATTGCTAAACCCAAGCACTGCCAAGAAGTCCACTGATCAAGGAGTAACCTGCAAAGAACCAAGCATCAATGAGCAATGAAAGCTCAATAACCAATTGCCAAGACAATGGAGCAAGCATTGCTCAAACATGTATTTGCATCCAAGTAAATCCAAGATCCATAACATTGGAGCATAAGGCCAAGTAGCATCCAAGGTCGCAATGGAAAAAGCCAAATCAATGTCCAATTGCTCCACAAAAGTCCTCAAATGTAAGTCTTGTCAAGCCCAAACATCTGCCATATTGCAGCCGAACCCAGAAGCATCCACCAAGACATAAACCCACATGGGTAGCGTAGGCATAAGTAGTCATAAGTGAAATGCCAGCTACAAATAAAAAATTGATAGTGAACCATATAATTGAGCTCTACTTCTTGCTCAAAAGCATTCCAGGAGCAAAAAGAACCATGTGGCATCATCCAAATACATCACTACATAACCTCAAATAGTCGGGAGCATCTTGTGACCAATAGGCATAACCCAACTGTAGCATAAATAGCTTCAGCCCTGAATATTCCAACAGCAAATAACCTCTGTAAACTGAGCAAATTAGTGCTCAAACCAAGCACAAATTCATAGGTAAACCATAGGCATACATTCCCATATGTGTAGGCACCAACCGGGCATAATCTGGCATCAAATGACCATGTAGCATAAGCACAAAATGTAATGACAAGGGGTTGCTCTGTTTTGGGCTGCCTGTGGACTATGTAAAATAGTCAATGGCTAAGCAAATTCAGCCCCAAAATCATCTCAAAACATTGGGCACAAATCCCTAAAGCATCTGGGCATCAAATACCAAGCCTCGGGAGCATCACATAAGCTAAGAGCATGACATTTTCTTGTTGTAAATCAACTCAAATATGTTACAATTTTTTTTAAAAATCAAAATTTGGTAGATCTAACATTAGCATTGCGTCTGGAGCGTGCAAAACCCCAAGTTAGACTCTTACCTTGCCTAAATCGGGTTCTGGATGCATGAGATATGAGAAAAAATGGGATTTTTGAGCCAGATTTTGAAACAGGCACAAAAAAAATGTGAGCTGCTACTATGGGGCTTGCTAGTTATGCTGAGGATAAGGGGGCAAATGAGGGCATATAAGGTGCCCAATGAAGCCAAGAAACACCTGCGAAGAGCCTATGAGGGCCGGGGAGAGGCGAGAGATGAAATCTTGCCTTGGGGGGAAGAAGCCATGGCTAGCATTGAAGCTCCAAGCTCCAGGTCTTCAATCTGGACTGAAGTAATGTCGAGCCAAGCTCCACGATCAAGCTCTAATCCAAAGCTCTGATACCAGTTGAAGGGGATGCAATGGCAGTGGAGAAGGAGAAGAGGAAGATGTGGGAGAGAAGAGCACACACAATGTACGTGCTGTCCAATTGAACTGACAGCCTTATTGCACTATCATATTATATATGAATAAAGAATGGGCGGTCACTGTGTACATGGGCAGGCCCAGAAGCCTTTTATCCCAACATGCTTAGTGCTTGAGCTCTCAAGGAAGATGGCTCTGATATTGGTTGAAGGGAGTGGGTCTTGAAGTGGAAGCATGGAGCAAAAGCAAGAGCTATGGCAAAAGAAGCAAGATAAAGAGAGAGACACACACACAGGATGTGGGAAATCCAATAGTCATGATGTGCGAGGACTTTCCTTTATTCAAATGTCAGTGAAAGAATAAAGAATAAAGTGACAATGATGGACACCCACCACATGCAATGTACATGTGTGTGGGTAATTAATACATGATGTGGGTACTATTAGTGTAACTAACACACGGGTAGCTAGGCACAGGCGCATTTACCCCCAATAGCCAAATCCCAAGGTAGTCTCAAAAACATTTGTCAAGGGAATTTGAGATGAGCACATCTATGAAGCCATGGCTAGCAAAAAAAATGCTTGACAAGGAAAACTTGAAAAATGCAATGTTAGATGAGCCTATGCAAGTGGATGACCTTCATAGAGAAAGAAATTGAGACAAGAAGGATAGAGTCAATTGTGATGCTTCATCCTCAAAAGTTAGTATTGAGCTAACCATCGCACAAGACCTTCATAGAGAAAGAAATCAATACAAGAAGGATAGAGTCAATAGTGATGCTTCATCCTCAAAAGTTAGTGTTGAACTAACCATGGCACAAAAGACCTACTTACAACCTTCAAACAACAACAGACTGAGCTAGCAAAGCTCACAGATGCCTTTAAGCAACCACAACCATATTGCTCAAACATTGAATGTGTGCATTATAGTGGCAACCATTTTCCTTTCGAGTGTTCCAAATTGCCATAGGCTTGCACAAACTATGGGCGATTTGGACACTTTGCAACTTATTGTCGAGCGTCTAAGTGCCTACCCTATGCATAGCCTTTCAACAACATGCCATACCAATAGCAAAATAGGGAACCATACTCTCCTAGGCCCTAGTAGTTAGCATTGCCAACACCCAAAGACTAGAAACCAATGGCATAAAGAGCAGAGATTAAACCCTCTGGAATAACCCAACCTCTAGTAGGAATTCCTTGAATGTGGGATAACTCATATGTACCTTGATTGTCCTAAGAGGAAATCTAGTACAAGTAAAGCCATTGCCCCATTTGTACCTATCATGCTCTTCGAAGTGTGCAGATGATTCGCAATGAGGGTGCAATCCCCATACCCATCAATGCCATTACAAGGGCACAAAAACTAAAAGACAACAGTCAATATCCCTAGACCATCCATTGCCAATGGATCCATAATTGGCAAGAAAAATGCCAAGAAAAGGAGAAAGAGAGTAGCTAAGAAACTCTTGCTGCAAAGGGAAGGGGTCACAATGTAGTAATTAAACAAAACAATGTCTAGTGCCAAAAGTGCAACCATTTCCCCTCACACCAAGAAGGTGGAGGCCTCTAAGGTCAAGGAATACCCCAATTTGAGTGACAACTAGCGATCAATAACAAGGTCAAGAATTGGGTGCATGAATCTCAACAATTTGAGCAGACACCCAATCCAAATTTTGATATGCGTGGCTTAGGGGTGTCAAGCACTATGCCATTGTCTAACCCGAGGCAAGGACTTGAAATAGGAAAGCCATCCTTTGGCTTGTTGAGAATCAAGCTCGTGATTAGTATCACCGACATGACCGACCTTATCTAGACAGCTGTCATCGTAGCTGTCACTCTCCATGTGTGTTGTAATAACTAAGTCTATCAGACTTAACCACAATTAGTGGTACGATCAGTTAGTGACCTAGTGTATTTTCACTTATGTGTGATTAGACTTTAGTAAGCATTATGGAATAATGAGAAGAAGAGAACAATGGGAGTTCACGACTCTCTGTTACAGCTCCATGTCTTTGTCTCTCTCTCTCCCTTTGAATCTTGAACATGGTATCAGAGCTTGAAGCTTGAAGGCTTGGCGGTGGCATTGGCATTGACATTGCAAGAGCTGGAGCCTGAAGTTAGGAGCTGCACTATGACCTATAAAAGTTAATGTGTTGGTAGCCATTGGATCAGCTGGAATGTATGTTTCTTGTGGTTTATCAGCTCACAACCTATTGAGGCTTCTGAGAGGAGTTCTCTGGTGCTTGAATGAGCTTTGTTGCATGAGCATTAAGGGAAAAAACAACAACAAGGTAAAAAACGTGACCTACACAGATTGCCCTAGTTTGCTAGTCATATTCTCCTGCTCCAACTCAGACATTGATAGCCATAAACACACTCTACTATTGATAAACAACTTGTTTCAGGGATTAAAGAATGCTTCATAACATTGGTGTCTTGGTTCTCAACTCATTTGTGGGATGTTTGAATCAAACATTGGCTTGAAAATAGAGGAGGTTTGTTGTTAATTATATAGGGACAGTATACATCTACTTGGTTGTAGCTCATTGGGAGCTACATTGACCTCTACTGATGCTTGGCAATGTATATGCCTTTTACTCTCATGCATTTTGGCATGGCTTTGAAGAGTTCCACACTCAGATTTAAATGGTAATAGCATGTTGAAATCTATCTAGAATGTAGGCTGAAATCTGTCCTGAATATATGACAACTTACACATGAAGTTTTGGAGTATCTTGATGCCTATTTGGTACCTGTAAATGCTTGCATGTTGGTCCATAAATATAAGATTTTTTGTGGATGTAAACGAGCATTAAATGCTCAAATCTGGGCTGAAATACTGTTGGTTATAGTAGTGGATTGGCTGTAAACAACCTATGGGGAGAGTATTTGGCACTACTACTTGCATACAATATAAACATTGATGCTTGTTTGGTCACATATTGAATCCCCAATGTATTGGGACATGTCTATGGTGGTTTAGGGATATTTTTGAGTTGAGAATACCCTGATTATTGCATAATTTATGCTACTGGTCATAGCAAGCTGCTTGCCTATCATAAACTGTGGAAAAGTATAGTGAATGTCAGCATCAGCTTTATGCATCTATTGATGCTTGTATGGACATAGTTTGTTATTGGCATGTTTTGCCACTACCATAGAATGTTTTGAACTGATTTGAGCTTTGTTTGTGCTTAGTTGACTGTGTTTTTTCATTACTGAAATACAGTTTACAGCAAGCAGGTTGTCAGGAAATTGTACTTGAAGAATTGCAGGAAACTGGTCTTGAACTGTAGGAAACTATTCCTGAACTATAGGAAGACTGTTCTTGAACTGCATGAAGACTATTTCTGAATTGCAGAAATTCTGTTCCTAAACTGCAGGAAGACTGTTTCTGAATTGCAGAAAGTCTGTTTCTAAACTACAGGAAGACTGTCCTGAATTGCAAAAAGTCTATTCCTGAACTGCAGGGAGTCAAGCATTTACAGATTGCGTATAGCATTGAATACCTTAGTTGCAAATATGGCAAATGATCAAGGCATTGACAATATCACTCAAATTGTGGGAGAGAAGCTTGATAACAAAAACTTTGCTCTATGGAAGTTTAGGATGCAAAATTTCTTGATTGGTAGAGGCTATTGGGATTTATATACGGGGGTTGAATCTGGAACTCAAATTGCCTGAACGGAATTCGACACAGGAATAGCGGAGAGCTCACCAACAGTGGTTGGAAAGAGCTAGTAAAGTACTGCATTGGTTTTCTTTGTGCATTTTTGATGCGATGGCTATGCAGATTACCAGTTGTCAGTCCCCGAAGGATGCTTGGGATGCACTCATGAAGAATTATGGTAATGTCACGCATGCAAGGAAGATACATCTGAAGTAGAAGTTCAACAACATGTCTAGGAATGGCAGGAGCATTCAAGCATACACAACTGAAATAAATGCTATAGCTAACCAGTTGGCTACTATTGGATCTAGTGTTTCAGAGGATGATATGATTGTAGTGACATTGAATGGTTAGGCAAGGAGTATAAGGCATTTGATATGTCCATTTCTGTGAGAGCAAAATCCTCTAATTGTGATGAGTTACTTGTAATGCTGTTACATGAAGAAGTAAAGCTTGGCTTAAATATAGGTTCAAGCACATCTTAGGGCAGAGACATTGTCTTTTACTCTAGTCAGCGAGCTTTAGGTGGTAGAGATCGTGGAGCTTTTCAGGGTCGAGGAGACACTCAAAACACACATGGATAGCAGTAGTAAAATGCTTGACATAGCTCAAATTACGCAAGGACAACGAGGATCTAGAGCCTTTAGAGATAGGGGGAGATCACCTAGAGGAAAAGGTGGCTCATGGCAGTTGTATGAGCAGTCTAACAGGGATAACGACTGTCATTATTGCGGAAGATATGGGTGTATCGTGAAGGATTGCCATAAAAAGCAAGCTGATATGAAGGCAAAAGGCAGGCGACATGGACATTATGCATCTTCCAGTGGTACTCAGGATGACCAGGGAGATAGACTGTTTGCTATGCAGCATGTATCAAAGAATATGCCTAAAGAAGGCAAAGATGAGAAATGGCACATAGACTCAGGAAGGTGGATGTCAAAAATGCATTCTTGAATGGTGACTTGGTTGAAGAGGTATATATGGTGTAGCATGAGGGTTATGTACACCCTGACTATCTGACATAGTACACCCTGACTATCTGACATATGTGTGTAAGCTGAAAAAAGGCATTGTATGGGCTAAAATAGGCACCGAGAGCATGGAATGCTCGCATAAGCACTTATTTGCAGCAGCTTGGTTTTCAGATAGGTCATGCAGATCACAGTCTATTTACAAAGAAGACAGAGCATGGTTATGTTTTTCTGGTGGTTTATGTCGATGATTTGATCATCACAGGAGATGACAATCATGGGATTCTTGAAATTAAAGCAATGTTACATGCTGAATTCAAAGTCAAGGATCTTGGTGAGCTGAAGTACTTTCTCGGGATTGAGGTTGTGTTTACACCTCAAGGTATATTGTTGTTGCAAAAACAATATGCTCATGATATGTTGTTGAAATATGGCATGATGGAGTGTAAGGCCATGGAAACACCATTGGATCAGAATGTCAAACTTGCAATTGACATTGGGACTGAGATCGAGAATGTCACTATGTACAGACAGATGGTGGGTAGCCTGATTTACCTTACTATTACCCATCCTGACTTGAGTTATGCAGTGGGGTTGATTAGCCAGTTTATGCAGAAACCTCGTAAGCCACACTTAGATGTAGTCAGGAGAATTATGCGGCACGTGAAGGGTATTGTTGATTATGGACTATTTTATGAGCATGGGAAATCATTTGACTTTACAGGTTATACGGATGTTGATTGGGCCAGTTGTGTCTATGATAGAAGGTCATCTAGTGGTTATGCCTTTAGCCTGGGTAGTAGTATGATCGGCTGGAGTAGTAAAAAGTAGCCCAATGTTGCTTTATCTAGTACAGAGGTAGAATATAAGGGTGCATCCTTAGCGGCATGCGAGGCAATTTGGCTTGTGAAGCTGCTACATGACTTGGGTATACAATTAGACAGGAAGGTCACCTTGCATTGTGACAATCTTAGTAGTGTGATGCTGGCTAGCAACCCCATATATCATGCTAGATCCAAACACATAGAAGTTCATTACCATTTTATCAGGGAGATGGTACTTGCTGGAAAGATTGATGCACTCCCTGTGAAGATAGAAGACCAAGTAGCAGATATCTTTACCAAATCACTTGGTAAAGAGAAGTTTGTGCATTTCAAGGAGCTGTTTGGAGTACAACAATTAGCTTGAGCTTGAGGGGGAGTGTTGAGAATCAAGCTCATGATCAGTATCACCAACATGACTAACCTTATCTAGACAACTGTCATCTTAGTTGTCACTCTCCATGTGTGTCGTAATAACTGAGTTGGTTAGACTCAACCACAGTTAGTGATACGCGTAGTTAGTGACCTAGTGTGTTTTCACTTATGTGTGATTAGAATTTAGTAAGCATTATGGAATAATGAGAAGAAGAGAACAATGGGAGTTCACGACTCTCTGTTACAACTCCATGTCTTTGTTTCTCTCTCCCTTTGAATCTTGAACATGGCCCACATGAGGCTAGAATGAGTGAGAACATGGCAATCCTTGATCAATGTAAAAACATGGAACCTAGTCTTGTTGCACCTTGACCTCGACTAACATGACAGTACCACTTGGACTATTGATGTGCAGTTTCCTAGATCTTTGAAAAGCCTTTAGAAGATGCATAGACAATGGGGTAGAACCACAAGAATACCCAATCTATAAATCTCATGGAAATGGCACATATGTAGAAGCAATATAATTGTCTTTGAGAGCTCTTGGAGTCAACACATTTTGGAAAGAAGCCAAGCATCTTGTTGTTCTTCTCATATAGGCAACTTGCTAAGAAAAGGCATCATAGACATTGGTGCTAGAGTCAACATAGTCAATGAATTAGTTCTTAAGGCTTGGGGAAGCCCACCTATCAAAAATGTGCTGCATTTCAATCAGACAATGGCTATTGGAAACAAGCAAGACACACTGAGGGTGGACATTGAAAGATATAAGACCACACTTGTCAATCTTGACACCATATCAAATGTATTTAGAGGAGATGCAGAACATGCTACCACAATAAAATCTCTAGATCATAATATATTTCATACCAAACAATGAGCAAGACTAGGTGCACATTTTAGCCACACTCAACTTACCCTTTACGCATGAAGATAAGAATTCAAGTGATGAATTAGACAAAACAATTTTAGAGCCAAACGAGAGTATGGACTCCACCCAAAGATTCCAGAACCCACTCCAGCCAAACGATTTAGCATAAAATTGCCACTGCATTCAAGACAGAAGAGGCTGAAGAAAGCTCAAGAAACCAAGGACTCGGACAATGAAAATTAGAAGAAGCCATAAGATCTCCCGAAGGGGTTTACTCACTTCAAAAAGGGGGGTTGTGTGGTTGTCTTGTTGGGAGCAAAACATGAAGGAAAGTCGAGTGAATCGAGAAACCTGCAAAAGGTAAAGAGATCAATCTTACTAAGGAAGGACAACCTCCTAAATGGGCTTACATTGCTATTGAACTTATAGAAGAGGATGAAGCTAAACTAATTTCACTCCTCAAAAAGACTTTCAAGATGTGTTTGGCTAGAATTACACCAATCTAGATGTATTTCCACACGTGCTTACACACTCCATCATGAAAAATCCAAACCTAAAACTGATAAAACAGAGACCATATTCAATGAACTCGAGATATGCTCATCTTATGCAAGGAGGCCTATAGCTTTGTAGATGGTTTTTCAGATTATAATCAAGTGTAGGCGCACCCTAATGATGGCACATGACCATGTTTGCCACTAAATGGGAGTGCTTGCATACATTGTCATGCCATTTGGTTTAATGAATGTGTTGGAAACTTTTAAACATTTGATTGTACTATTTTTAAAGACATGCTTCACAAGATCTTGAAGTTTTTATTGATGACCTCTACATCAACTTGTCATGGGACAAACACTTAAGCAACCTTCAAGCAATCTTCAAATGGTGCAGGCAATATCAACTATCCTTACATCCACTCAAGTGTTGATTTTGGGTGAAACATGATATCATACTAAGGCATGTTGTTGATACTTCGAAGATTTGAGTCATTGTATAGTTGCCACCACCAGACAGAATGCCAAGCGAGTGCATTGCTTTCTCAAACACACTGGTTACTGTAGATGCTTTGTATTTAACTACACATCCATCACTAGACCCTTATATCAACTCTTATTGAACTAGGAGTGGACTGGTGAATTTCAAAACACTTATGAATCCCCAAAGAAGGCTCTAATGAGTGGACCTATCTTAAAAGCCCTCGATTGGAAGCTAAGGTTCAATGGCATATTGACACATCCAAGATTGTTATTGGAGTAGTGCTCTGCTCACTCAGAGGGGAAGATTGCTATTGGAGTAGTGCTCTGCTCGCTCAGAGGGGATAGCATAGATTTTCTAGTGAGCTTTACAAGTCGACAACTCATATAAATTGAGATGAACTTTTCAACCATGGAATGAGAGGGACTTGGCATGGTATATGTAATGTAAAAATTCTGCCATTGTCTCCTTGCCACCCCTTTCAGCATTTTTCCAAATCATCAAGCCTTGTTATATATAGTGAATAAACATTGTGCCATAGGATGCATCACTAGATGGCTAGTACTAGTACTACTAGTACTACTTGAATTTGACTTTTGTCATGGGGATGTTCAATTTTTGAGATGCTTTATTTGATTAAATTAATAATCAAATGTGTAAGGTTGTAAAGCACATGTGTTGTACATGGCAGTTATTTCATGATAACAAGCCAAGGACCCCAAGGATGCAATGGGTGTCAAAGGTAAAAGTTGTGACAAGTTATGCCAACTAGGCTTTTATATTCAAGTCCAAGCATCACTGGCATATTGCAGAGTGGTCATACTTAGAACTGACATAGGTGGACATCGACATCCTAATCTATTGTCAACATCCGAGGTGCGGTGAGACAGACATAATCAACACAATATGGAGACAAAGACGATGTACTCAAACAAGAATTTCAAAGTGCATATTAATATCTAAATTCGATACAATGGTCTCAACAAAGACGGGACCGATAGTATCTGAAATATATAGAATAATATGTGAT
The DNA here is from genome assembly GCF_053477565.2 of Lygodium microphyllum. Classification (NCBI taxonomy): domain Eukaryota; kingdom Viridiplantae; phylum Streptophyta; class Polypodiopsida; order Schizaeales; family Lygodiaceae; genus Lygodium; species Lygodium microphyllum. The sequence goes on from NC_141157.1 coordinate 72,660,589, forward strand.
GAATCAATTAATTACATAGAATCAAGGACACAATAATACAACAAAGAATGGCAGTACTACTGCCAATGATCATGACTTAGGACATATAGAGGGACCAACTCTGTCTGTCATAGCACATAGGATGCCAATCAAAAGAACGAGTCGAGTGACCTGATAGACGAACTAATAGGGACAAACCAAAAAGATAGACTGATGACCCCTTGCCTGGGTGAGCCTTTTCCTTTTATAGCCTACCAACTACAATATTCTCTTGGATACACAGAGAATGCAAAAGAATTGAAAGAAGATAGTCAAATCAAGGCAATGATCACAATTGTAATATGACAAATAAAGTTGATGAGAGAAAGAAACTTCCTTAAAAAGGTTGTTGAGTTAATGTGAATATACAACAATGCCATCTTTGGAAATAATGTGTCCAAGTAAAATACCTCTATAAATAGTAAATACACATTAAAGGATTCAAACTCAAACTTACCTCTCAGCATCTTGTTAAACACAACTAGAGGTGCATAAGGCAGATCATGACTATTCCAAAGACATTGAAGTCATCTAAAAGGGCTCTCATGAAATTAGTCTGATAGGGGCCAAATATCTCTTGCATGTCCCTTTGGAAAGAAGGTGAGGTATTTTTAAAACCAAAGAACATTATGGTACACATATAGACTCCCCATGCTGTAATGATAGACATTTCAGATTGATCCTCTAGGGTAAGGCATACTTGGTTCTAGCCATTGAATCAATCTATAAAAGAATACATCTTGTGAGCAGCCACTTCATCTAAAATGCTGTCTAGGTAGGGAATAGGGAATGGATCCTGAATAGTGGTAGCATTGAGCTTTCTATAGTTAACACAAATCCTCAACTTCTTATTCTTCTTAGGGACCATGACAATTGGTGAGACTAAGTTGGGGTGATCTACTAAGGCTATGAAGCCAAATTGTAATACTCAATCCAATTTTTCATGACTTGTTTGGCTATGTGTGGATTCATCCAATATCTCTGCATCTAGGACTAGAACGGCATGTGGCTTCAAGGGAATCCAATGTTGGTAGAGTATCAGATCCAATCCTTTCATATTTGAATAGTCCCAGGAAAACACATCCTTGAATTCTTGAAGTAAACGAGAAGTAAACTAACTAGTTGCTCCCAGAAACTTGGCTCAAGGTGAGCATTGATTTCTACCAATTTGGTCTCCTCAAAACCAAGAAACACTATAGCTAATTCATCCTCTTTTACTCTCGTGACTTTTTGCATATGAGCTTCAAACTCCCACTCTTGCCTCAATACTTCAATTAGCTTAGCTTCTAAAATGTCTTCAAGGTCTTCATTTTCATTTGCAAATTCTAGGTTCTAGATTCCAAAGATCTTGGGAGTATGACCCTCTTCCTCTTTCTCTAGGGTTTATATGGTAGACTTTGCGGCTACACATACTACTCACTAATTTGAAAAACATTAATGAGACACCATGGTTGTAGATATGCATTGGCCTTTAGAAACTCCTCTTTCTCATCATCACTTAATCCTTCCACCATGTTGACTGTTTCTACCATAGCCAGTCTACATTATGGTGAGGGAGGGGCAACATTTTGCAAGGACATAGTAACCTTATGTTGATTGCAATCAATATTGAGTTTCCCAATGTGGGTGACTTTTGCTTGGTAGAGCCAAGGCCTTCCCAACACGAGGCATTAATCCTCACCTGCATGCTCCATATTCAAAATAGCTAAAGGGACCAAGAAGAGAATGGTAGCAACTTCCAAAAGCACATGGCAAATGATGTCAAGTGGTCTCACCCCTTGCTAATTTGCCATTCTTACCAAGAATGGGACTGGTTTCTGATCTAGTAATCTAAAATTTTGATAGGCTTCCAAGGTGATAATATTGACATTGGATCCACTATCAAGCACTTTTGCTTGGTAGAGCTAAGGTCTTCCCAACAAGAGGCATCAATCCTCACCTGCATGCTCCATATTCAAAATAGCTAAAGGGACCAAGAAGAGAATGGTAGCAACTTTCAAAAGCACATGGGAAATGATGTCAAGTGGTCTCACCCCTTGCAAATTTGCCATTCTTACCAAGAATGGGATTGGTTTTTGATCCATTAATCTAAAATCTTGATAGGTTTCCAAGGTGATAACATTGACATTGGATCCACTATCAACATGACATTTTGGATAACTTTGTCCTTGTACTAAATAGGGAGTACTTGAATTGTCAAATCAAATACTAGGCATGGTGGTATTGGCTCATGCTAGATTCTTTGAACTATCTCCTTCAGAGTGGTCGTCGAGTTGTCATTGCTGCTACTTGGGGTTCTGGTAACATTGGTCAATTGGGCTAGATAAGCTTTAGTTAGGTGATCTTTGAAAGCTAGTATAAGGTTTTAAATATCTCCTAATGGGATAGCGATACTAATTGGGCCCCATCTGGTTGTTCTTTGAATGATCCAGAATAGCCGCAACTCTTGGCTTGTTCCTTTTTGCTTTTGCAAGCTTAGAATGGGTCTTCTAATGCTAACTGCCCCATCAGGATTATCTTCTGGGATTTTACCATGCTTTTGTCTAGGACAATATTTTGGTTCTTTTCTTGCTCCTTTTTGGGATGAATTTTTGGCATATTACCTTTTCTATTTACCAAGATAGCCCTTGGAATGCTTGCCTTTGTTAATACCAAGTTGAACATCTAGACGTTGTTTTAGTGCTATTATGGGATAAACTTCTGGATGTGTAAATTGTGAAGTACTCCTTGCAGTGTGTGGGGTTGTTACCTTTGGGGATGAAACTTTGATGACCCCATTGGGTTGTGGATCATCCTTTGCAACTTGCTTGTTTTAATCTTGCTGCGGGGATGGTACACCGTGAACATTCTTCTACTATGGCTTAGACTTTGTAGTCTTTGGGCCTATGGCCATTCTCTAGTTTTGCTGATTCCATCTTGAACCTAAACACCAATTGTAATTTGTAAATCAATAAGGTTTGTGCCTCTCACTACCAGCTATACTACTAAGAGTGCATCACAATGTGGCTTCCATGCATTCCCATCTTCCTGCATATAGAACAAAAAATGTTTAGAAAATGCCTAATAAATTGCCTCGGCCTCTTTCTCCCCTGCCACATATGCCAAGGCCACCTTTAGGTTGTTGATACTCCTAATTTGTACGAGAGGCGGGTGTTTGCACCTAATTGGCTGAGATGGGATTCCATTGGCTACAGACTAGGATGCTCCAATACCTTGCCATCCTTTGGGGGGGTAGACCATCTGATAGTGGCCATTGTATCGGTAGTTGTCTGTGTTGTGAGTAGCCATAGTACAAATGTCACACCACTGTTGATTTAGGCCACATGCATCCTTGACATGGCTCAAGTTATTGCATCATGTACACTATAGATTATTGGCCTTGTCTTTTCAAGTGCTCTCTTAGGGTTTTTCCCCCTTTTTCTTTCTTCTAAGACTTGCAAGACTTGTTCTCCTCTTCATCCTTAGAGTCATCTTCCTCATTGGTAATTTCTATCTCTAGATCCAAATTAGAGTTCGAAACATCAGTGTCACCATCTTAGTTCTTTTGAATTGGCTTGTGGATTTTTTTCATTTTTCAAATATAACTTTGGCTAGTATCTATTTCAATGTAAGAGCTTTCTTGTAAAAGGGATCTATGCTATTGCCAAACAACTCATTAGAGGCAAAAGCTTTTCGGATTGGCTTATTGAAGCCTTGGACATACAGGGTGTTTGACATTTCATCTTAGGGTTGGGCATTTAAGTCAATTCTACCTTTTAGGATGGTAAAATTCGTCTGTAAGCTTGGACTAATTTATCTCCTTACTTGAGGCTATGGAGCTGTTCAAGCTTCTATGCATATGTTCGATTGGGCTGAAATCTATTTGGGAATAATGTGGTCAGTGTGGCGTTCCAAATGGGACATTTGTGTTTTGTTGCTAGCCATGATGCATCCCTTTTTGCATCAAAGATCAAATACGACGACTCTGTAAAGGCTCATCGACCTGTGACCAGGGAAGTTGACAGTGTAAGTGACATCAAACTAGCAGATGAATGCATTCGAATCCTCATGAGAAGATCCAAAGAAATTTGGAAATGGAATGTTGGTTTGGTGGGCCATTCTATTAAGAACTGAAAATCGGGGACGGGTATAGGTGGGATAACAATCGAATGAGCAGAAGCAAAGAAATGATCCGTTGCTTCAATGAAGTAGTAGGAGTGATTGGGAGGAGTGTGAATTCGCTTCCATTCCTAAGAGTGGAGTGTGAATGACATTTTTGCAGTGATTGTAGGGATTGCTCTATGTGGGATGTAGCATCATTGAGGATAAAAGGAGCCATATGAGATGGAGCCATTTGGCAGCACTGCTCAACCCTAGACCTCCATGCCTAGCCGAGAGCTGAAATTGCATCGGAATAGACCTTGAGAATGTGTATGCGTTCAACCTAGTGTGCAAAGGAATGTTGATTGTGGTCGAAATGTGTAATCAATTCTGAGCATCACCACCATAGTGTAGAGTGTTGTCATACTCAAAACAGACACAAGTGGATGCCGACATCCTTATCTATAGTCAATGTCCTAGGTGCAATGAGAGACAGTCAAAACAATATGGAGATAGAGATGATCTACTCAAACAAGAATTTCAAAGTGCATATTAATATCTAAATTTGATACAATGGTCTCAACAGAGATGAGGCTGATAGTATTTGAAATTCTCCAGAAGATTATGTGATGTATAGCTTAACCACATAGATTCAGGGACATAGTAATACAATAAAGAAAGGTAGTACTACTACCAATTATCATGACAAACTCAAACTTGAGTACAAAGACTCAGTTGACAATCCACAACGAATAAGCACGGTCCAAGTGCTTCTAGACACAAAAACAAATGGCATTGGAACGTATCCAATTGAGCTGTTGTACTACAGATATAACATCTCACTCAACTAGTAGAAGTCATACAAAAAGAAGGTGAGGACATACTAGAAGAATATATGAAAAAGGACCACTACAATCATGGGTCACGGTCATGCCAATGCGGCAAAAATGATAAAAAAGGTCACATACCTATTGAGCGGAGAGGTCTACACCCAAAAACACAGTTTCAAATCCGATCCATTCAACAACATAATCTACGTAATAGGTGATAAAAGTGAGAGAAGGATTGGAGCCAATAGTGCAGAATAGAGAACTCACACTAAAATATTCATTATCCATTACAGTTCACTAAAGAGAGTAGCTACAACCTAAGGTCACAACAGGACCATTCACACCAAAGATAGCTAAGCAAAACATTGACTTATTCAATGTCAGCATGTGTACAATTGGACATGCTAAGTGTCAGGTACTATCATACCAAAGATAGAAAAGTTGAGCTTGAAGTCTAACACTCCCCCTCAAGCTCAAGACAGCATTTGTACACTAAGCAGCTATCTGAAAACACTGAACTTATATTTACCCAAAGACTTGGTAAAGATATTCGCAACTTGTTCATCAATCTTCACATGCATGAGATCAACTCTCCCTGCAAGAACCATCTCTCTGATGAAGTGGTAGTGTACCTCAATGTGTTTAGTCCTGGCATGGTATACTGGATTCGTAGCCATGAGTACACTACTAAGATTATCACTCACTGGAGCATCCTCTTGTATGTCCAAATCAGCCATAAGCTTTAGCAGACATGCAATCTCATATGTTGCCAATGAACACCCCTCGACAAAGCAACTGTAGGTTGCTTCTTGCTGCTCCAGCTAATCATTCCGTTTCCCAAGCCAAAATCATAGCCACTTGTAGATTTATGGTCGTATGAGCATCCTGCCCAATCTGCATCCATGTATCCAACCAATTTCAAGGGCTTATCTCTCACACAGAACATCCCATAATCTACAGTGGACTAAACATATCTCATAATACGCCTAACAGCATCCAAATGCGACTTTTTGGGCTTCTACATGAACTGGCTTATAAGCCCTACAACATAGCTTAAGTCAGGCCTAGTGATGGTCAAGTAGATCAAACTTCCGACCATCTGCTTGTACATAGTCACATCCTCAATTTCAGCCCCAGTGCTTATGTCTAGCTTGACATTATGCTCTAGAGGTGTATCCAATGGTTTGCATTCAACCATGCCATACTTCTTTAGCATTTCCATGGCATAGTGCTTGTGCATCAACTTTGACCACTTCAATGCCCAAGAAATACTTCAAATCACCTAAGTCTTTCATGTCAAACTCTGATTTCAGTATTTCCATAACATGCTGCATGCCCAAGTCCTCATCCCTAGTAATTATCAAATCATCAACATATATGACCAGCACTACCCCAGTCTTTTTCATAAATAGGTTGTGATCATCCCTACCAATAGTAAATCCCAAGCTCTACAAGTAGTTATTAATCCTTTCATGCTAGGCTCTCGGAGCCTGCTTCAGCCCATACAATGCTTTTTTTGGCTTACACACATTATGTTGAAAGTCAGGGTGAACATACCCTTTGGGCTTATCCATGTACACATCCTTTGCCAAATCATCGTTAATAAAGGCATTCTTAACTTCCATCTGCTGCAATTTCTAGCCTTTAGCAGCAACCAATGCAATCACTGTGCATATGGTTGCCATCTTGGCAACATGACGGAATGTTTCCTCATAACCAAGTTCGTACTGTTGAGCATACCCCTTAGCAATCAACCTGGCTTTATACCTTTCAACACTACCATCTTACTTGCATTTGATCTTGTAAACCATTTGCAGCCAATGGTCTTTTTCCCTGCAAGCAGTGGCACAAGATCCCATGTTGCATTTTAAGCCAAGGCATCCATTTTCTCATCCATAGCTGTGCACAAATGCTCATCTTTCACTGCTTCAACATATGTACCTGGTTCTTTAATCTCCATCACCTTTGTCATATAAGCATAGTGTTTCACAGAGTAACCACTGTAAGTCAACCTGTCAACAAGATAGCTGACTCTCTGCGAGTGTCTAAGCTGTGGTGCATTGCTCGATTCCCCTCTCTCATGAGGCAAAATGTACCTATTGTGCCTCATGCCAAGCGTATAGACAGTCGGAATGCCAAGCTCACTATCTAAACTGCCAGCAGAGTCATAGCAGCCTGAAGTCATGATACTAGGTGTCATCAAACCAGATGCATCCTGAAAGGCTTTTTCCTTCCCTTTGCTATCCAATACATCATGTCTTCCCCTCACTGACATAATGCCGTCAGTAGATGGTGTTACAGTCCTCCTCAATCTACCTGTCTAAGGAGAAGAACCATTTGTCAAACTGTAGGACATGACAATGCAATAATCTTCTGCAAATCAACTATGGACACCTGTGTAGAAGGCATATTAGATGTCATTGCAGTAGGTGATACATACCAAGAGGCCATCTCATAAAAAATCACATCCCTGCTCACAAGTGTCTCACGTGTAGAGGGATCATAGCATTTGTATGCCTTCTTCTCTTCTTGCGAATATCCAATAAAGACACACTTATGTGCTTTAGGATCCAATTTCCTCCTCTTCTCATCAGGGATATGCACATAAACTATGCAATCGAATACCTTCATGTGAATTACATCCAGCTTGTAGCCATACAACCTCTGAAAAGGCATCACATCGTGAATACCTGCAGTGGGAAACCTGTTAAGAATGTACATGGCTGTCATAATAGCCTTTGCCCAATAATACAATGGCATACTCTTCTCATTCATCATCGCACGAGTAGCTTCCATCAACACCCTGTTCTTACGTTCAACCACTCCATTCTATTGTGGAGTATAACTGTAGGTAAGCTGTATGCGTATGCCATTTTTAGCCAAAAAACTATCAAAATCATTTGACACATACTCACCACCGTTGTTTGATCTCAAGCAAGAGATATAGCAGTCAAACTCTTTCTCTACATGCTTCTTAAACTATTCAAAAATAGCCAACACTTCATCTTTTGCCTTCAGTATATACACCCAAGTATAGCGATTGTAATCATCAATAAATGTCACATAGTACCTGGAGCCTCCCATAGATGCATTATGGGCTAGCCCCCAGAAATCAAAGTGCACTAACTGCAACGGATGTGTGCTCTGCCTTACATGCTTGACAAATGGCAACCTAGACTATTTACTAAACTGGCAAGCATTACATACATGACCAATGTTAGAATATGCAAACTTGGGTAAACCTGTAACAAGCTTTTTTTTTTTTGCATCATTTGCAGCCTCTGCAAGTTAATATGCCCCACTCTCTTATGCCAAATTTCCAAATCTCTAAGAGTGCCAGAACCATGGGCAAACATAGCTGAATTCAACTCTGGCAAAGTGGCACCAAGAGTAAACATCTTGCCATTCCTATGACCGCGAGCAATCCACTTGCATCCATTGCCAAATTCTTCAATAAAGCACCCATGCTTATTGAACCTAACCTTCAAGTTCTGCTCGGTCATTTGGCCCATAGACAAGAAGTTCTTCGTAATCGATGGGACATATAGTACATCATGTAAGTGCTTCTTCCTGCCATCATGAATCACAAGAGGCACTTTGCCTTTATGCTCAATGCTATGCTACGTGTCATCACCTATGCGTACATAGCCATTTCTCTCAACCACCATGTCAATGAACTAGTCACCGTGAGGGGTCATGTGATTTGATGCCCTTGGACCAATGTACCATACTGCATCATCAGTGGATTTTTCAACAGCTCTGTCTTTCACATATTGCATGACAAATAGTCTATCTCCTGAAGCATCATCTGCCTAACTGGATGAAGCAAAGTGTCCATGTTGTTTGCCCTTCTGATTGCCCTGCTTCTTCCAGCAGTCCTTTGCAATATGACCATACTTTCCGTAGTAATGTCAATCCTTATCCTTATTTGGATTGTCAGATGGGTGCTACTGCTACCAAGAGCCCCTACCGTGAGAGTTAGATCTCCCCCTGCCTCTGAAGTTTCCACCTCCTCTTGCATTTGATCTTTGCTGGTTATTATTGCCATATGATGCATTTTGCTGGCCTCCTCTGCCAGAACCATAGCCTTTACCATGGCTGCCACGACCGCATTGATTAGAAGAAAAGATTGCATCCTTGCTTTTTGTACTACTAAAGCCTGTACCCAAGCCAAGTTTAACCTCCTCATGGATAAGCAATGCAACCAGCTCGTTGAAATCCAGCATTTCAGCATGTACAGACATAGAAGTATCAAAAGACTTATACTTTGGACCCAAGCCATTCAAAGTCACAACAACCATGTCTTCATCTTCAACCTGAGTACCAACAGATGCCAGCTGATTCACAATGGTCTTGATCTTTGTCACGTATTCCTGTATGGACCTGCCCTTTCTCTCCATGTTGTTAAATTTCTGCTTTAATTGTATCTTCCTAGCACTTGTAGTGGTGCCATAGTACCTGATCAAAATGTCCCATGAATCCTTAGAAGAGCTACAATTCATTATCTGCATTACCATGGCATCTGATATACATAGAGACAACCAATGCAAAACCTTGCATGCTCTCTCCATCCGTGCTCGATGAGCTCACAACTAGCCTTGTGTCGCGGATGCCTGTCACTTGTAGGCATCTTGGGCTCGGCCTCAGCTCCAGTCACTAGCTCTTAGTAGCCTTTCCCTATCAAGAAGTTCTCCATGAGGAACTTCCATATGGCATAATTGTTGATGTCAAGCTTTTTCCCCACAATCTAGGTAATGTTGTCTATCCTCTCAGCATTTGCCATATTGTAAAACTTGCATGGCTACCTGCAAACCAAATCTTTTTGATAGTTTAATTTCAGCCTTCCAATGGAATGACAATTTTCAGCAACACTTTGCTCATAATAATTATTCTATTCACTGTATGTTTAGGACAGTTTTAGTCCTCTACATAGGGACCAACTTTGCTACTGTCTTAGCACATAGGATGCAAGTCAAAAGAAAAGATAGAGTGACCCAACAAACTAATTAACAGGGATGAACCAAAAATATGGGGACTAACGATACTTAGGTGAGCCTTTTCCTTGTATGACGCTGCTAGTTGTGATATTCTCTTTGCCCTTGTGCTATGCCTTGAAGAGGATGGCGATGGAGAAGGAGAAGAGGAAGATATGGGAGAGAAGAGCACACACAATGTAGGTGTTTTCCAACTGAACTGACAGCCTTATTGCACTATCATATTATATATGAATAAAGAATGGATTGTCACAGTATACACAGGCAAGCCTAGAGGCCTTTTACCCCAACAACCTCCCACTAAAAGGCCAATGTGGCTGGGGAGTGAAAACAAAGAAAATAAATAAAAAAGACAAGGTAAGGAATCATGGCATCTCACCCAATGTCCAATCGGAAAGCGAGCTGTGCAAGAAGTGTCAAGAACCTCTGCAGAAGAAGAGTCAAGCTTCCTCGAGTCCATGACATCCAAGAGATAAGCGATCCCGCAGCTCCATACAATGGAACAATCCAAGAATGCTTCTCATGAAGCAAGCACAACTCATCAGTGCATGACTATAAAGCATCAGAGTCACGCATAGCATCAGTGTGGTGCATACAAGATAGTGGAGAGCAGTGAAACTCTCCAGAGTCAACCACTGAAAGAAAGCCAACATCCTGGGCAACGGGGTCTCAAGACTACATGTGGCATCAGCGTAGTGGAAGGCTGACATATGGCTGGCTGTCCAGCCTACAAAAATGCAATAAAATGGCTCTCATGAACCTACAAGAGGTCTAGCAACTGACCACCAACATCCTGACCCTGACTGCTATGCATAGCTATGTCATCTGGGCCAATAAGTGTCTCATTTTCAGCATAAACAGCTTGCTGTAATGGCACTGTAGCTACTGTAAAATAAGCCATAAAGCATACTAAACGCTCATCAAGAGGTGCGAGAGGTGTCTGCATCTCATAGAAGACAACATGACAGCTGCGTATGACCTATTGGGCATCCAAATCCCATAATCTATAGGCCTTAAAGTCACCATCTCCATAACCAAGGAGGATACATCTACGTGACATAAGCTTTTGTGTAGTGAGCCATACTCTGATTACATGGCCCTCTCCAAAGAGTGAGTATCACCTCTATGCATGGCCTTATCATAAGTAAAAGGCTCACCAACTGTCACCATAATATAATCCATAGAGGGCTCAAACTACATAGATTGTTACGTCTGGTTGTGGAGCCTATACATCTTGTGGAGCATCAGGGACCTAGATCACGGGGGCATAAGTTATTGTTGCTGCAGGAGGCTATCTAGCTGGCTGTAAAATAGCAGGAGGCTCCTCTAAAAATATCACCCTACATACCTCAATATAGGCTCAGGCTACTTATGCATTTTCTCCTCATGGAAAACAACATCATGGCTGTGGATAACCTTCCAAGCCTATAGATCCCATAGGCAATAGCCCATCTCACCTACATCCTCATAACCAAAAAAGATGCATTTCCTGGACTTAGGATCTAGCTTATTATACTTGTCCTTAGGTACGTGGCAAAAAGCCTCATAACCAAAGATATGCAAATGAGCATATAATGGAGGTTTTCCAAATCATATCTCCTCTGCAACCTGATATAGTCAAGAGGAGTACACATGGGGACCAATTTTATCATGTGTACGATAGTAGTACCTACCTCGGTCCAAAAATATTGTGATAAGCTTGCCTAGCTAAGCATATTATGAACTCACTCCTGAATTTTCCTATTCATGCACTCAACTATACCATTCTGAGGTGGAGTGTATAAGGTAGTCAACCGATGCTTAACACCTCTCTCGTCACAAAATTGCTCAAAGACTTTGGAGACATACTCACCTCCATTATGTGACCTTAGGCATTTCAACTTATACCCAAACTAGTTCTCAACCAAAGCAAGATAACATTGAAATGTAGCCAAGACTTTTGATTTTTGCTTAATAGGATATGCCCATACCTTATGCATATAGTCATCAATGAAAGTAACAAAATACTTCATGCCACCTAATGACTTGTAGGGCATGGGACCACATACATCTGAATGAACAAGAGCCAAAGGCTCACCTATGCATGTCATACCAGACTTTTTATGTGTATTGCATGTCTACCTACTACCATATAAACGATGATCACAAGACTCAAAACATTTGTAATCAAGGGGCAAAAGATAGTGCAAATAGGTAAGCATTTTCATTCCTTTCAAGGACACGTGCCCAAGGTGATGATACCAGAAATACATGTGAAACTGTATCCACTGCCAAAATATGGTCAACTAACCCAAATACAAGCAAGGGGTGGAGAGTATTGGACTTAGCACCACATGCAATGACTAAGATTCCCATAGGTAATCTTCCATGAGGAATCACCAAAAGAAATCACATAACTTGCATCATCCAAAGTGCCAGCAAAGATAAGGCTCTTTGTAAGAGCCAGTACATGATGTAAATCATGAAGAGTAAACATGCAACCTAAACCAAACTACAATTGGACATCACCAATACCAACTATCTCTAGTGCCACATCATTATCCAAATGGACAAATCCAGTCAAATTACGATAGGAATGGAACCATTCTATATGAGGGATCACATGAAAGAAAGCTCTTGAATGTATTAGCCAACACTGAGTATACCCTGACAAAGCATTACTCAGTTGTTGTAAAGTATCAAGAGAAGAAGCTGCAAATATACCCTTGCCATTTTTCTTACACTTGTCTTCGTACATTTTATGGCACTGTGGCGGAATATATCTTGCTTTCCCACAGTAATGACAAGTCAATTAGGACTGAAGACCACATGACTTACTACGAGACTATCCATGTAACTAAGAGCGAGATTGTTGAGAGTCTCTCCCATGGTGAGCATTATCACCCCTACCAGTATTGCCTCTAATTGTCAAAGCATGAGAGATGTGGGAAGCATCAACATTATTTTTTTAAACTTCTTCAATCAAGAGTTCACCCCGTCTACATTCTACAACTACAACCCATCAGTAGGTATGTTGGCACACATAGTAGTATATGAAAGGTATTCCATGATTCAAGCAGTGTAGCTAAGAGAAACAAAAGAAAAAGAGTTCTCGTGAATTCAATCCCTTGTGAAGGCAAATGACTAATAATGGAATGAAACTCATTTAAGTGAGCTAATACAGAATTGCCCTCCTTCATGCAAAGGTCCATGAGTTACTTTAGCCACCGATACATATGAGAAGTAGGGCTCTGCTTGTCATAGACATTGTGAATCTTTTCCCATAATTTTAATGCGGACTACCCATCAAAGACAACATTATGGAACACCTACTTAGAGATAGTGGACTTACATATCTCATCTAATTCAATCCAATCCTCCAGATCAATAGGTTTGGGCTTGACATCCTATGCTTCATTGTACTCTCCCTTAAAGATGGGCAATGGGATTACATTCATTGGCATGTCATCAATTTTTCCAAGATGGATCTGACTAGGAAGGGGATCTTGAGTCGCCATGGGGACTTCGGTAAGGAGTGTTGCAAGGGCATCAAAGGAGGATTTTGTTGCTAACTTATTCTCAGCTTTGATTCTTGCCTTCTCTCTTCTCATGTTGCTCTAGACTTGTTCTAGTGCTTGCCTCTTGATCACATCATTCATCAAGGAGTTAGCTCCACCCAGTTTGTCTGTACTCAACAGAACACAAGGACTTCAATCACTGGAGAACTCTCTTGCCAATATCTCTTCTACTTTCATCTTTTCAATGTCTCTAAATTTAGCTTACTGAGGGGAAGATATTAAGTTTCTAAGATATCAAAACTCATTCTTTCGAGGATCGCCATAGTGCCATCATCCTAATAATACCAACGTTAAAGGGTTTTAATAGCATAGGTTGTGAAGAACACTATGTCTACTAGCTTCTATTGGGTTGCTAATTGGACAAATAGAAGGTTGTCAGTGCACCAAGCATCCATGTATCTTGTTGTTAAGCATCTACGAACAGATTCCAACTCTTTTCCTTCTTGCTCTTGTGAACTTCAACTGACCATGAATCCTGAAGCTTCTTTACAATCTTTCACTTGATGATTTCTAGAAATTCTTCAATGAATGCTAAATCTCCCATGAATGGTCATTCTCTCTATTTTTTCCTCTCTTTTCAGTTTTTGGGAAACAATTGGCTATTGTGATACAACTTTCTATAGCTTCAAAGAACAGTGGAATCAGTCTGTCACATAGAGCCTGGATCAAGATAGTGACATGCTTCGACCACTGAGGGATGCACTTCTTGTAGAAAGTAGCTTTGGCAATTCAATAGTTACAAAGATTCTCCAACATTCCATTGCTTTTCTTCCTCTTCAATAATGCCACTTCTTCCATTTTTAGTCTTTGTTGGTGCTTGTTAATGGTAGTTTTTCCCCTGCTGCACACCAAAAACATGGAGCCAAAAGAGGAACACCGAGAAAAATGGGAAATCTATTGGAAGAAAATCTATATTGTGTTATCAACAAGCGTGTTCTTCATATTTTAATCAACCACAAGAATAAAAACATTACCAATCTTCTCAAATCTTCACACAACATCATATAACAATTCTCTCATGGATTTATCACAACAAAATTTCAACACATTCTTCATATTCTTTATTAAAGAACAAGAGAACACAAAGAAATGCTACATGAATGGAAATCATCACATAGATTTCATCATTAATATCTTCATGGTATTCATAGTCTCTCTCTCTTGATCTCTCACTCATAGACACATTGTTTTGCATGAAAAATTGGCTCTCTCTCTTTCTCTCTCTCTCTCTCTCATACATGATCTCTCTCAATAGTACATTGAAATAATGAAGAATAATCATCCATAATCTCTCTTCGGTCATGGATACCCCTTGTAAGAGGCATGTTTGATATCAAGGGTCATCAAAGCCACTACAATATCCTTTTGTAGCTCAATAATGTCACTGTCACTTCAGTCTTCACTTGAGTATTTAGCAGCTACTTTTTCCCCTTCTTTGAGCTATTTTGAACTTGTATTCATCTCTTTCTAAGATTAAAAAACTTCCCCAAGCTACGCATTCATCCCATAGAGCACTTACAGAGGCATACAGAATAGAATTGAGTCACCAGCCATAATGAAAGCAAATAGTACACAAAAGTATCAAAGCAAGCTACTGTAATTAGTGCAAATAGCCCTAAAACCACTACTACATCAAGCTAAAAACAAGGGATATTGTCCAAGTAATGAACTATCTACAAACTCAATGCAAAGAACTATTAAACAAAGGTGACTACTCGCATAAATGCACTAAATTGCAGTTATAGCATATGTTGAAAATAAAGTATAACAATAAGAAATCAATGCCAAAGATGGGCAATCACTAATATAAGATAAATTGCAATTGCTAGGGAATAGCTCCAACTAGCAATGAGTGAATATGCAATTGGCACTGAGAACTGTCAAGGAATCAATATGTCAAACTGAGATACATGCCATAGGCATAACCATCATGCATAGAGTGGATCTTAGGAGTAACAGAGGAGACCAATTGAAGGCACAACAAACTAAGCAATGTAATGGAAGCTCAATACGCAACCAACCAAGATGCGTACATCAATGATAATATCGTGTCAGATGAGATAGGTGCCAACCCAAGAGGAATGTCAAATCAGCAAACTAAGCATCAATTGTGTACCTAAAGCATGACAAGAGCATGTACATGTCACTAAGTCCCATGGTCTCATTGTAAGACCCTCAAGCTCAAAAATCAAATGCCAAATGAGCATGTGGAAGGCATCCATACATCCAAGATCCAAGTAGCATATATATAGGGGCATCCGACCCAAGTAACTTGCAAAGTGCTTTACTAGAGCATCAAATAACCATACATAACAGTGAATGATAGCCAATGTCAAGATTCAAAGTTTGAATCTCAGCTCAAAAGCAATCCAGGAGCACAAGTAAGCATATAACATGAACCATAAGCATAGGTGCATCACTGGAAAGGCTTGGAGCAAGCCTTAACAAGTCTTCTATCTCATTGAGAAGAAGAAAAGCACTAAATCATACCTCTCCAAGCTGAGTTGTGGGGCTGCCCATTAAAATTGTGAATTGAAGGTGTTCTCCACAAGCTGCGAGTTGAGATCCACAAGCTGAGCTATGGGGCTGCCCATTAAAGTTGTGAATTGAAGCTTTTCTCCACAAGTTGAAGCAATGTCAAGTTGAGCTCCTCAATGCCAATGCAATGGCTCTAATACTAGTTGAAGGGAGTGAGCCCTAAAGTGGAAGCATGGAGTAGAAGCAAGAGCTATGGCGGAAGGAGCAAGAGCAAGAGAGCAAGATACACACAATTTGGAAACTCCAACAATTACAATGTTTGATTGGCCTTCCCTTTATTCAAATATCATTGAAAGAATTTGGAAAGAATAATTTCCAATTTTGTTTTTGGGGATAAAAACATTTGAGTGGGGATAGAATGTAAGAGACTAGAAATAATAATGTGCGGATAGATGTGGGTAAGGGTACCTTGTAGCCATACATGGTCCCAAAGGGCAAAAATCCAATGCTAGTATGAGTGGAGTTATTATAGGAAAACTCAACCAAATGTAACTATGAATCCCATGCATGTTGTAGATCATGTGACAGAAATGGCAAAGGTAAGTCTCCAACCACTTATTAATCCTTTCTTTTTAACCATTAGTCTACGGATGATAGGTTGTAGAAGGAGCCAATTTAGTTCCCATGGAGCTGAATACCACCTCCTAGAAATTACTCATGAACTTGGTATCTCTATCATGCACAATCACATGTGGTAATCCATGCAATCTAAAGATCTGCTCCATGAACTGACTAGTCACTTTGTGAAACAGTGCACTAAGCCTTAATAGGAATGAAATGGGCTACCTTAGTGAGTCTTCCACTACCACATAAATACTATTTCAACCCTTTTTGGTAATAGGTGGACAAGTAATGAATTCCATGGTAATGTTTGTCCACTTGCCTTTTGGAAATAGACAATGGCTACAACAAACCACTTGGCTTATGGATACTATCCTTATTTTGCTGGCAAGGTATACATTTCATAACATAATCCTTAACATATTTCCACTATCCTTTCTAGTGAAAGCTCTTACTAATTTTATCATAGGTCTTAAACACTCCAAAGTGTCTAGCTATGGGCAAAGAATGTAACTCCTCAATAATTTTCAACCTAAAAGAAGATGTAGAGGGGATAACAATTGTGCCATTTAGCCAAATTAGGCAATTTTTAAGCTGATAATGTGAGTTTTCCTCCATAAGACCTTGCTGTAATTTCTGAAATACATGGCTGAGCTCATCATCTAAAAGATAGACTTCCTGTAATTCATCAATACAATCACCATGTAACTCAATCGTCATAGCTGAAACTCAACATGTCCACATTCTACAAAGAGAGAATCAACTACTACAATGTCTTTGCCCTTTGTATGAGTGATGTCAAAATCATAGTTTTGCAAGATATCTACCCACCTACATTTCTTATAGGTAAGATTTGACCGAGTAAGAAAGTACTTTAGGACCCTATGATCACTTTGAATTCTAAACCAGCTGCTAGTAGTGTCATTTATTTATCGCATATAGAATACCTGGCATCTCTTGGTCATAGACATTCATAGCCTATAAGCTTATAGATTTCAAAGGCAATAACTCCATGCTCCTGTAGCAAAATAGTCCCTGTGCCATGGGCATTAGCATCACACTATATGGTAAACTCTCTAGAGAAATCCAGGTATACAAGACTAGGAGTAGAAGTAAGCAATTCCTTTAACTAGTTGAAGCTACTGTCTACAAGTGCATCCCAAAAGAAAGCTTCATTCTTCGACTTTGTTGAGAAGTAAGTATGGAAACTCTTCTTATACTAGAGAGGATAAGGGTAGCTAGTGGTAAATGGATTGGAGGACAGGGGAGGAAGGGGAAAACCTAACCCTAACCTCTCCAGAGGCTATATAAATAGCCTAAAGTACACACTCATAGTTGAGGAGAGTGTACTAGTTGTACCTTGAACAACTGACTAAGCAAGATCTTCTTCTTGTACTTGAGCTCTCTCTCTCCCTCTTGTGCACACTCTCTCATGCTTCCAACTCTGATTTGCAACATGGTATCAGAGCCATCTCTGATCCTTTAGCTTCCCTCAGCTTCCCTACATCATTAAGTGCACATGAGCTTTCATCTTCTACCTCTTACCTCTTGACCACCATATCCATAGCCTGACCCATCTCTGATGGAGGAATCGAGGAGAACAAAGGAGGGGGTTTCAGCTCAAGGTTGCTTCTAAGGAACTCCTCCCCAGCTCAAGCCGTAGTAGCCTAGCACCACAAACCCCCACATTGGCCACACAACACGACGACATTGCGAAAATTTGCAGGCAGGCACAAATCTGGGCAACGTGCAAATTCGTACAGCTACGTGCTCAGTTGAGGGTGAATCAATGTCATCCATCTTGGGGCTTTGATAGACCCCCCAGTGGGCCATCTCCCTCTAAGAGGGTTTGGAGAAATTCCTCTTGTGATGGTTACTATGAGCCAAACCCTAACTATGGGTTTCTGGCAGCCATAGCCATGAAGCTTCAAGTTCACTCATTTTCATCTTTTTTCAATCTGGGCATTATCAACAGTGATTTTAATCGCTGAAAAACCCTTGTCAAGATTTGTTATTGCCCTCTGGAGCTTAAATGCAAAGTGCTTCTCATTCCATGGGCAATATTAAGCTTATAAAGATCAACCTACATTATGAGTACTAGAATGAAAGTTAGTAAGAGTGCTTCTTAACACTACTAACGCATTCAACTGATGCTCCTTACTGTTTGCTGCTAGTAAATTAGAGAAATGAGTGTTATTGTATTCTCCTCTGATTCATCCCATAGCATAGAGTTGATTGATAAGCCATGCTCCACCAAGAACTCCTCTAATAGGCCACATTATCAGGAGGAGCCTGAAGTCCACCAGTCAAAGCTCACCTCATTGAAACCTAGGAAAATAGAAAAACTTAAATCAAGGCTTGTTTGAAGAACAAGACCTCCAAAATCCTATCTTGAGATATTACATATGTATGATTTCCAACCTTTTTCATCTCTATAGCTTTAAAGTTGGTTATCATTTGTAGGGCTATCAGTTCTGCTATTTGGTTCGTACTTAGCCACCTGTAAAGGACTAGACACTACCATTGCTTAAGGCAATAGGTAAGACCTTCCTATAATGGCCATGGCCTATACAGATGTAAGGCCTCAAATTTGCAAGTTCAATGGAAAAGATTTCCATCCCTGACAAGTCCTGGTAAAATATAAAATGATGGAATGAGGCTACTGGCCCTTCATAAAAGGGACCAAAGTTATTGACCCATCCAATCCCCTTGATGTAGAAGATGATGAAAGAGCTTAGGCCATCATCATGCTTCATTTAGATGAATCTTTAATTCATCATATTGACCAATGGTACTGAACCATGTTGTTGCCATCTCCATTAGTTAAAAAGAATTTTCTACTATAAAAAACACTGTCATTGCTTTAGAATTGAATCAAGGCACGTTAGCACACACATTGGGGTCTAATGTGTTTTCTTGGAGTCAATAAACCATTCACTTTTGCATATGGTATTGAACCATGTTGCTTCCATCCATTAGTTTAAGGGGCTTGCCTATTATAAAAAACACTAGCATTGCTTTAGAGCTAAATTAGAGCATGCTAGCATACACCTTCTTGGAGTCCAATGTGATCTTTTTGGCTATGTATATTCTGAAGTCTGTGAAGAAGGCCTTTCCAACCCTTATGACTACCCTAACTAATATCCCGAACCCAATCTTGGCAAGTACCATCCAGTCATGCCTGGATGAAGAGAAGAGGAACCATAATCAAGGAACTTCAACATTTACTTCCCGTGAGCAAGTGTTAGTCCATACAACTTCTACAAAGTGCTCCTTCTGTTATAAAAAAGGGCATATTGTAAGCAATTGCTGGAAGAAATATCCTGACAAAATGAAGTGTAATAAATGCAAAAAGATTGGGCATATCACTAGTAAATGTCCTAGTGTTCCCAAAGTACCTAAGGAATTGGAGGCCAACTTTGTCTCCCAATCCACAAATGATCGACTCTTTTGAGTCTTGTAACACTCTCTACCTATAACCTCTCTACCTATAACCTACCTATAACCTCTCTACCTATAACCTCTTTTGAGTCTTGTAACACTCTCTACCTATAAGGGTAGCTAGGTGTAAATGGACTAGAGGACAGGGGAGCAAGGGAAAACCCTAACCCTAACCTCTCTAGAGGGTATATAAACAACCTAAAGTACACACTCACAGTGAGGAGAGTGTCCTAGTTGTACCTTGAGCTCACAGTGAGGGTATATAAACAGCCTAAAGTACACACTCACAGTGAGGAGAGTGTCCTAGTTGTACCTTGAACAACTGACTAAGCAAGATCTTCTTCTTGTACTTGAGCTCTCTCTCTCCCTCTTGTGCACACTCTCTCATGCTTCCAACTCTGATTTGCAACAAACTTGTCACTCAAAGGAGTTGCTACAAATGCATAATGCTTAATGTATCTATGGTAGAATGATGATAGACCAAGAAATCCTCAAAGGGAGGTAGTGGCGATAGATGATGGACAATCTCTAACACAATGTACCTTCTTAGGATCAACCCCTGTATCCCTAGTTCATTGATAATATGGACCAAGTAATCCACTTCATTTTGCATGAAAGAGTACTTCTTCTCCTTAGCAAAGATTCTATGATATCTTAACACATCAAAAACCTTCATTATATGGGATAATTGTTCTTGTAGAGTCTTATTTTAAATCAATATTTCATCAAAGAAGACTAGGACAAACTGAAAGAGGAAATGCTGCAAAATCTTATTCGTCAGACTCTAGAAGGAAGCTGGAGCATTAGTAAGCCCAAATGGCATTACTAGGAAATTGTACAGCCTGTTGGGGTAAAGCGCCTCCGCCGTGCCGCCCCGTGTATTACTACACTGACAGTACCCGCCACTGCACATTGTAGGTGGCGGGTGTCTGTCACGTCACTTTATTCTTTACATTCATTTTAGTGACTAGTAAATAAAGGAAGGCCCGGTCACACATTGTGACTATTGGAGTTCCCATTTCTTGTCTCTCTCTTTCTTGCTCTTGCTCTCCCGCCATAGCTCGCGTGCAAGCTTCGATCCTTCTCACCTTTCAACTGGTATAAGAGCTTGGCTTTCTCTTGCTGGAGCTCGACTCGGTGCTTCTCTACCTTGCATCGACTCCCTTCACGCATTGGGTCTCCATCCTGGCAGCCATAGCCGATCTCCCGAGTTTTCAACACTCCCCGGCTTCTCGAGCCCCCTCCCGGCATTGTTGGCCTTCTTCAGGGCCTTGCCCTTGAGGTATTGCATCAGAGTTTGAAGGGTTTTACTTCAGTTCTCAGTTTTAAACAGGTGGAAGAAGAGGGGCAGCCATCATTTGAAGCTTCCCCAGGTAGCCCGCCTCAGTAGTTCCCCCTTGTGCTCCATGTGGTTTGAGCCCACTCAAGGCTTCTTGGAGCACTATTAGTGCCTACCTACCCTCCCCATTTGACTTCCCCAGCACACGTGGCAATCTAGGCCTACTCAGAGATCACGCAGGCTGCACCTTGCTGTGGCAACACTTTACACACGTGGCATTCCTCTTCCTTCAGCTCCCACTTCCTCCTGGAGCTCATTGGGCACTCAATAACCACCTTGGCCTTGCTCTATCCCCTTTGGTATTGATCTATGGCACTTAACTTTTGAGCTTTGAGCTCCACATTTTCAGATAGGCTAAAAATCACAGGTCTACATACTGTAATACAGGGCAACCCCCTGCTTCTCATGCCTAAGATCAGTGGTGATGGTCCGATGATGCCCCTTTTATGCTCGGTAAATGCCTATATGGTTGGGGATGATGTGCCATTGTTTGGATAGGCTTTTGGAGCTGGATTGAGCCCTTGTTTTGCTCAGATTTTTATTGTTATACAGTGCTGGAAACAGGGCAGCCACCCTTGGCATTGGCATTTGATGCTTATACTCTACTCCGGTTACCTTGTTTGATGCCCGTATGCGGCCTACATGATGCCTAGTGCCTTGGGAATGTATGCACATGATTATGCCATGATTTTGTCCTGAAATAATGGCTGAAATTTCTCAGTTTTGATAGTCAAACTTGGCTGTAATAACAGTAGGCTGAAGGTACTTTGGATGCTTTGTCATTTACCTATTGGTACCGGATGTATGCTTTGGGATTTGCCATCATGTATCTGACACTTGGGGACGACTTTGAGATCATGTTTGAATCTATGGAATGTATTTGAGCTACGCATAAGCTCCATCTTGGTTGGTATTCACTGGCATTTGGACCGACTTGGCATGCTCTTGGACCGCTTATGCCTCATGTCTATGCTTGACAGTTAGGCTTCATACATTACATGCTTTGGTTCGTGATATATGCCGCTTGGTTCGTCTATGATTTACCGACATTGGGAGCTTTGCCTTGGATGTATTTGAGCATTTCCGACTCAGTTTGATCACTTACTTGGTTGCTATCGGATGTCATTGAGTTGACAGAGATCTTATTTTGGAATTATCTATTGCTCATTGGTTGCTTCCATCAGTTGTTTCATGTATATCATGCTCTTGGGATGCGTATGACGCATTGAATTGGTCACTTGTCACTGGTACTTTGTCTTGGGTTGCTTGAGCCCTTGAGCTCGTTTGTATGCCTTTTGTGCCAGTGGGAGCATCTTGCATGCTTACTTGACCTTGAGTAGGGATTACATGCTATTGGAGCAGTTACATGTATTGGAGCAGTCTATGTCATTGAGCAGTTACAGATGTATTGAGACTTTGGGATTATACTCCGACAATTGGATGTTGCATTGAGTATATGTCTTGGCTCACAGGATGCTTATCAGCTGAGTCTCAGTTTTGGATCCGCTTTCTTTTGAGCAAACACCTATTTGTGTCAGGTTTTGGCAGTTGCAGGTACATTTTGCCTAGATTGTCTGGGGTGTGCCTCTTACTGGCAGATGCTATTTGACATCTCTCGGTGTTATGCTCATGTATTTTCACTGTCATTTGGCTTTGCTTTGTCCTCTTTATGCCGGCTTTGGACCTAGCATTGTTTAGTTGACATTAGATCCAGTTTTGGGACAGTTTGCTCTCATTATTGTAGTTCTGAAATTTATTACAGCAAGCATTTATTGGTGGACTGAGCTATATTTTTTATGCTAAAATATCCTGATTTGGTGTATCGCACCTAGTACTAAGTGGGCAGCATCTTTTGGCACACTTTTCTCGCCATTTGGAGCTCATTTCAGTGGATTTTGGGCATTTTCTGTAGTAAAACAGCCAGCAGTTTTACATTGTATGTGCATTTCCAGCCTGCATTATGGCGTCCTCTTCAACTGATAATGCTATATTTAATATCAAAAAGTTGGATGGTACCAACTACTCTTATTGGAAGAGTCAAATTTGGCAGGTCTTGGTGGAGAAATCTCAGATTAAGCCACTTCGGTTGAGCGGGGAGCAGCCTGAAACTATGGACAATGATGACTGGCTTGAACTTGATGAGCTATGCAAGTCCACGATTGTATTGTCTTTCACTGAATAGGTACATTATAATGTATTTGAGGAAGCACAGAGTGCATGGGATCTATGGAATAAGATAAAAAATCTTTATGATAAGAAAAGTCTGGCGAGTCAGATGTACTGGTTGAAGCAACTTATGGATCTGCGCATGAAGGATAATGCGACTATGTTTGCTCACTTGAGCCAGTTCCATGCTATACTGAAGAACCTGACTTCGCAGGATATCGCCTTTGGAGAGGAAGTAACTCCTCTTTTCTTGCTTGGGACTCTGAATGAGTCATGGGATGTATTCCGCACTGCCCTATGTGCCTCTAGTGCTACTCTGAAACTGAATTATGTTGAGAGTGCTCTTCTGCAAGAAGAGGTTAATCGCAAAAACTTGGATGCCTCTCGTGTTTCACATGCTTTGATAGTTAGAGGCATGAATGATCGTGGCCATGGCCGTGGCCGTGACTCACAGAAGGGTCGGTCTAAATCTCGTGGAAAGTCGTGTGGGCGCAACGCTAATGTCACTTGTCATCATTGTGGGAAAAAGGGCCATATCAGACCACAATGTCATGAGTTGCGCAATGATAAGCGCAAAGATAAGGGGAAAGAGAAAGTGCAAGAGAACTCCTCTGATCGCAGCATAGTACCTGCGAAGTTCAGCGTCAAGATTGAGGAAATTAATGTCACGCAGACCGAGGATTCCGATGGTGGTGATGAGTTCATACTTGCAGCTAGTTCTTCTGATGCCTCACACTTGACTGAGACACCTAGTATGTATGCACAGTGCTGGTTATTGGATTAAGGTGCATCCTTCCATGTGATGCCTTACCGTGAGTGGTTTCACTCTTACCGTACTGTATCTGGATTAGTTAGACTTGGAGATGACAGGTCTCTTGATATTGTGGGCTGTGGAGATATTCAGTTACAGTTTTCCACTGGCAGTTCCTTTTTGCTCAGGGATATATGTCATGTACCTGTGCTTACACGCAGTCTTATGTTTGCAGGACAGTTGGATGATGCAAGGTTTCATGTCTGTTTTGGGGATTCTGCCTGGAAGATTACCAGAGGCAGACTTGTGCTTGCTAGAGGCGCCAAGGCTAGCAGCCTCTATCCTCTTGTTGTATCTGGGTCTTCTGTAGACCATGTTTTGGCAGTGGGCTCTATCCCACATATATCACTTTGGCATGCCCGTTTGGGGCATATGTCTTTGAAGGGAATGAAAATGTTATCTGGTTTGCAGTATCTTCCACCTTTGGACTATGCACGTTTTGACTCGTGTGATCATTGTTTTTATGGTAAGCAAAATAGGTCTACGCATAAGAAATTGGGTAGGCCATGCATGAGTGAGCCCTTGGCTTTGGTGCATTCAGATGTTTGTGGGCCCATACCGTGTATGTCTATGGGTGGCGTGAAGTACTTTGTTACCTTCATTGATGATTTTTCTAGGAAAGTGTGGGCTTATCCCATAAAGCGAAAGTCTGATGTCTTGGCAGTCTTTCAGCGTTGGCTTGCTCTTGTTGAGAACCAAACTGGGTATAGGCTGAAATGCCTTAGGACTGACAATGGGGGAGAATATGTCTCATGTGCTTTTGAGCAGTTTTGTGATGACAGGGGTATTAAGCGTCAGTTGACCGCCCCTTACACCCCACCCCAGAATGGTTTGGCTGAGAGCATGAACAGGACTATTCAGGAGCATGTCTGATTTATGCTTAGCCATGTAGGCCTACCACAGAGCTTTTGGGCTAAGGCAGTTAGTACAGCAGTGCATGTCATAAACCGATCGCCTTCAAGTGGATTAAATTTCCAGGTTGCAGAGGAAGTTTGGGCTGGTAAGCCACCCTCTTACGCGCATCTCCGTGTCTTTGGATGTGAGGCATTCTGCCATGTGCCCAAGGACAAGAGGAGTAAGTTGGATCCAAAGAGCATTAAATGTATCTTTCTTGGTTATGGTGATTCAGGAGAGATGGGCTATCGCCTATGGGATCCACATGCGCAGAAAATAGTACGCAGCCATGATGTAGTCTTCCATGAAGACAAGATGCACAGGCAGCCTGAGAAGGTGGTTGAGATCCGCAAAGTGATCTTTCAGGAGGAGCCTAGAGCTCCTGCACAACCAATTGGACAGCCTACAGCTGCAGCAGATACTCATGGTCAGGGTGTTGGCTAGGCAACTGGGCAAGCAGCAGAGCCTGCAATGAGACGATCTACTAGAGACAGACGTCCACCTGATAGATTTCAGCCCTCTATGCATTATGTTTTGGTTATAGATGCAGGAGAGCCTTTCACTTATGACAAGGCTATGCGCAGGGGTGACAGTCACTCTTGGGAGAGGGCTATGTAGTCTGAGATTGTCTCCTTGCATAAAAATGAGACTTGGGATTTGGTTGCCTTGCCTAAGGGCAAGAAGGCTTTGCCATGCAAGTGGGTGTACAAGCTGAAAAGTACCCCTGGACACCCCAAGCCGGCATACAAGGCTAGATTGATAGCAAAGGGTTTTAAGCAGGAGCATGGTGTAGACTTTGATGAGGTCTTTTCTCCTGTGGTTAAGATGACCACCCTGCGCTTGGTCTTGGCTTTGGTTGCTCAGCTTGACTTAGATCTATATCAGATGGATGTCAAGACAGCTTACTTACATGGGGACTTGCATGATGAGATCTATATGGAGCAGCCTAAGGGCTTTGCAGAATTTGGCAGGGAGCACCTAGTGTGCAAGCTGAAGAAAAGCCTTTATGGCTTGAAGCAGGCACCTAGGGAATGGTATCATAAGTTTGATGCCTTTATGCAGTCATAGGGCTACAACAGGAGTGCTATGGATCCGTGTCTTTACACGAAGAAAGCCCGTGATGGTTCATTGCTTATTTTGGTACTCTATGTGGATGATATGCTGATAGCAGGGAAAGCTCATGATGAGCTAGATGCTCTTAAATCTCAGCTGAAGAAGACCTTTGAGATGAAGGATTTGGGGCATGCCTCTCACATCCTTGGTATGCGCATTAGACGCGACAGGCATCATGGACTCCTCTACTTGTCACAGAGGGAGTATATTCATAAAGTCCTTGAGCGCTTCCGCATGCACGACGTAAAGCCTATTGGCTGTCCATTGCCTTCTTATGTGAAGGTATCACATGCCGATTGTCCGCAGATAGATGAGCAGAGGGCCGAGATGGCCCAGATCCCTTATGCTTCAGTCATGGGCAGTTTGATGTATGCCATGATAGCCACTCGTCCAGATATTGCCTTTGCAGTTGGTATTGTGGCACGCTATACGGCTACACCTGGCAGGAAACATTGGGATGCCGTGAAGGGTATCATGAGGTACCTGAAGGGCACAACAGATATGTGTATTTGCTATGGCAGCCAGGATACAGGGGTCGTGGGGTACACTGACTCTGATTATGTAGGACATGCAGATAGTAGGAAGTCCACTTCTGGCTATGTATTCACCTATGCTGGAGGTGCTGTCTCTTGGATGTCCAGGGTTCAGAAGTGTACGGCTTTGTCTACCACTGAGGCCGAGTATGTTGCAGCCACTGAGGCTTGCAAGGAGGCCATATGGCTAGGCCGTCTAGTTACTGACCTTGGGATTGATGCTATACCTACACTGCATTCGGATTCTATGAGTACCATTCAGTTGGCTAAGAATCCGGTCTTCCATGCGAAGACGAAACACATTGAGGTGATAAGTGGTGTCATGGAGGACAAGTCTGTTGACCTTGTCAAGATCTCCACTAACGAGAATCCTGCAGATCTGCTCACGAAAAGCCTCACTATTGAGCGCTTTGCCTTCCTCAGGAGATTGATGGGCGTTGGATGAGATGTTGCCTTTCCTCATCCCTTGTACGTATGTACAGTTGTAATGTCTTTTTCTTTTCTTTTATCTCTCACTGGGGCAGATTCGCCTTTAAGTGGGAGGTTGTTGGGGTAAAGGCACCTCTGCCGTGCCGCCCCGTGTATTACTACACTGACAGTATCCGCCACTGCACACTGCAGGTGGCAGGCGCCTGTCACGTCACTTTATTCTTTACATTCATTTTAGTGACTAGTAAATAAAGGAAGTCCCAGTCACACATTGTGACTGTTGGAGTTCCCATTTCTTGTCTCTCTCTTTCTTGCTCTTGCTCTCCCGCCATAGCTCGCGTGCAAGCTTTGATCCTTCTCACCTTTCACAGCCCACAATTAGTCCTAAAAGCAGTCTTCACTTCATCACCCTCTCACATAATATGAATTTGATGATATCCAGATCTCAAATCAATCTTGGTAAAGAATCTAGCACCTTAAGCTCATCAAGTAAATCATCAACTCTAGGTATTCGATACATGTTCTTCACTATTGTCTTGTTTAGATCCCTATAGTCAATACATATCCTAAGGTATCCATCTTTCTTCTTCACTAACAAGACCGGAGATGCATAAGGTAAAGAAATAGGCTCAATAAATCCCATCTATAAGAGGTTTATGCTTTTCTTGGCTGCTTCCTCACACTCGCATTTTGACAATCTATAGGGTGGCTTATTGATTGGCTTTGAATGAGGCTCTAAATCAATAGGGTAATCCAGTGCTCTCTTAGGAGAAATGAAGTAGGTCCGTGCAGTCCTCAAGTAGAGATTTTAAAGCTGGATGCTCTGCTGGATTTTTGGGTTTATCTTCCACCTCTTTAATGGTGATAAGCTGAAAATCAGATTTGCTTGGGATTCCGTGTAAATCGATAGGCTTCCCATCAGTGGAAAAATCCATGTATAACTGTGAGAAATCCATAGTAATCTTCCCTAAAGCCATCAGCCAATCACAACCAAGTAGAATATCAATAGGTCTCATTTCCAAAGCAATTAGGTTCTCCTATACTTTCTAATTTTCAGGTAACTAACTATATGGGAACCTATGGGCACATTTCAGTACTGATTTCCTATTCTCTATTAGTTACTTGTACTCTTATGGGTTGTTGTAAATCAATGGGAAAACAATGTAACTTGCCCACGACTGACTTATTCACAAAATTGTGTATACTATCATTGTCTATCAAGATAAACACATCCTTTCCATGAATGGTACCCTTCATATGAAGTGTACTAGGGCTCTTTGAACCTGTCCAAGCATCCACGAAAATCAAACAAAGGATAGTGGTAGCAAGAGGTAAACTTATCCGATCAAATGGAAATCTATCTGCAACCTCATAAGATTGATCAAGATCAAGATCCTCATCATACTCTTCAAATTTAGCTTGTACACTCATTGTTGGTTCATCAACAACTTCATCATCCCCATCCTCAAGTACTATCATGTTATAATTCTTAGCCTTGAGATTCTTGAAATTACACTTTGATGCATGATCAACCGTATACTTTTGACCACATTTGATGCATAGACCTTTTCTTTTCTTTCCTTGAAAAGATCCATAGGCATAAACTTGGCATTATTTGAGCTGAATTAATTTGGGGTCTATTGCCAACTTGCTTAGGCTCCACTTTATGCCTAATTGTTGCCTTTGAAGCACTTTGCTATCTTGAGGTATTGAAAGTAGGGTATATAGGGACTTTGGGACTGCTAAATAAAGTATTGGAACCTCTATAATTGCCACCAAAGTTACCCTGTTTAGCAACATCCCTTTGATGTCCAAAAGAAGCATGCATAGGAATGTCCCTCCTATACTTACGAGCATATCTCTCAACTAGCTCAATAGCATGGAATAGTGTAGCGGATTTTTGGGCCATAACATCAACTGACAAATTAGACTCCAGACCATAGATATACTTATGTAACTTTGCATCATTGCCTCAAGATCATCGCTCACACTCTCTATATACATGGAAAGATTCAAAAATTGATTTGTATATTCTCTGACTTATAGGCTTCTTTGGTCCAATTGACACCATCTTCTTGCCAACTTTTCTTTCTCAATGGGAGATACAAACACCTAAGCCATCTTAGCTTTGAATTCCTCCTAACTATCAACTTGCTGATTTTCCCTCTTTATATACATGCACTATATGTGTGAGCAAAGTCTTTAAGGTGAAGAGTAGCAAAGTGAATTTTTTGGTCATCTGATCTAGAAAAAATATGAAAGTAGAACTCCATCTTGGAAATCCACTCCTCGAAATCAGTTGATGATGATGAATGACCACTATATTTGGTTAACACAATCTTATCACGAAGTTTCCTCTCAACAAAGCTTTGTTATCCATTAGTTACTTGGGGTTGCATGTCCATGTAACTACCATTGGGGCTTGAAAGTTTAGAGGCACTCCTATGATAATTGGTTTGAAACTTGCCTAAAGGAATAGTTGGTTGGTTTCTAGTGGCTTGTGGCGGATTTGACCCATGAATGCTCAAAATAGGCTCATCAACTCTAAAAGAAGTCTCTCCAATCTCATAAATGCTATGTGGTATCCGTTTCTTTCCCATAATACTTGATTGAGGATTATTATTTGATGGCTAAAAGGATTGTTTATCTCTACTCTCTTTATTTACCATTTGTGTTGCCACAAGCATAGAAATCTAAGAGCTAAGTTTGTCTCCAAAGTATCCTTAGTAGAAGAGGCAAACTTCTCCAAAGAATCCTTGGTAGATTGAGCCATATGCTCCATGAATTCCTTGTTCTACATGTTTAATTGAACCAATTGTGCAATCACCTGATCCAATTTAGATACCAATTCCATGTGTCTGATGGAATGCCTGATCTCATGGTTACAAAGAGTGGCATTAAGAGTACTATAAGCACCATATTCTTGTGAATCTCCCTCATCTTGATGTGCCTCATGTATTTCCTCATCTGCTTCTCTAATTTGTTGCTAAACATCATCATTAGGCTTGTTCGTTCACTTGTTTCTAGCCATTTCTATTCATTAGTACAATGCAGTCCTAATAGGACCCCTGTTACAAAAATGGCTATAACTTTTGACTTCGATATCAAAATCAAGAACTTTTTAGTGGAAATCAAAGCCCACAAGTAGCTCTTTAGGATGAGCTATGGCACTCAAATTCAGAATCAAAACAGAATATTTCAAGAATATTCTTTTACTGTTGTACAAAACAAGCTTGCATCTTGTAAAAAACATCATTTTAGTGTATCCACCTATGCCAAGTCAAAGATAAGGTCCCAACCCTATGGTACCCTATGGATGACTTCTAGGAACTAAATAGAACGTGCAATACCCTATAGAGGTCCTGGAAACTCTCTAAATTACTCTGTAACACCTATAACCAAGTAAAAAAAGCCTTCCAAGAGTGGTCCCAATTCATTATTTGAGCGTAATATCCTATGTTAGACCTATAACCAATTTAGAATGACCTATAACACCTATACAGGACTAAATTCAGTCAAAGCAAAGGCTCAAATGCCATGTTTCCAATGAATGCACCTAACCCCTACTCTACCAAGTCTAATGGCTAAAATTTCTCCTATAGGAAACATGTAATAACATGTATAATCCCTGTGGCTAATCAATGGAGTCCCAAACAATGCTATCCAATTGAGATCTTTATGTCTTCAAGAACTCTACTTGTGGTACATGTGGTGAGGGATATAACGGCATAATAGACTCTCTACACAAGCTCCAAATCATCGAGAGATGGGCAAATTTTCCCCCGGGTCGGTCAGTTGCACCCCTCTGGTATCTTTAATAGTGGGTGAGGGTCACCTCTCTATTGTCTCACTATCTCCTCTGGCATCCACCGTTTTCCTTGATGGGAATATCAACATGGCAATAGCATTCTAATTAATCAATCAAGGATGAAATGCATAATTGAAATTATCTTTCAACCTTCAATGATATGCATAGAAATCTGCAAAGTAAGATATCTCAAGTACATTTTATCATATCTTGCTAAAATGATTTTATAAAATAGTGAGAGAGCCAAGGTCACTCTTATGCAAATTGTAACATTTCTTGGAGGCACAATTGTAATATCTCTTGTGTGAATTGTAATATTTCTTGGAGTCACCATTGTAGATTTGTAATTTCAATCATATATGCATGTAAGGCGCTCAAATAATGTAAATCTGTGAGCAAGTTTGTAAGTCCAATAATAAAAGTAATTTTCTACATCATTGCTTCAAATCTAGGGTAGAAGTCAACTAAATGAGAGGTAGTTCATGTCATTGAAGAAGAAGGGAGGTCTTGAAAGAACAAAAAGTTTCACCCAATTGTCATGCATAAGCCTAACATTTTTGGATCCAATTTTGAAACCAAGGTGAAACTCACTATCTTAATGGTTGGCCTATTTTCCCATGTTGTGTTGAAATAAAAATTGTTGAGTGCTTCAAAGGATTTAACCTTTTCTCTCTAATTAGAGAAGGCATGGCTATTCTAGGATAATTAGTTGTGGTAAAAAGGCATGGCTACTCCAAAACATGCATAGCTAGTCTAACATAATCAATTGTGGTAGAGGAGGAGGTTATGATTACTTGAAAGGAATTCAAATCATGATCCCTAACTAGAGAATGCACATCTACTCCAAAGCACAAATGGTTAGCTTGAGAAGGCACATATCCAATTAGAGAGTAGGCTAGAGTAAAGTTCATTATCTTCATCATTTTCTTCTTCAAAAAATTCAAAAAAACATTTAAAACTTTGTCTACAATCTGTGTAGAGCAAAGCATGCATGGGACACATCCATCATCTAGCTTATACAAATTGTTGAGCCTAGTGTGTCATACATAACTTGTATAGCATGAAAGGAAGAATACATACATTTTACTCCATTTAATAATAGTTATCTTGTTTCTTGTAAATTTATAAGTAACAAGAAATGGCTTCTTTTAATTGGTACATGGAGTAAGAGTTTGGTTCTTTTGCTTGCTTGTTATTCAAAGGTATTGTGCTTAACATAGTTCACAAATAGGAGGCCATACTTGATTGCCAAAGTGGTTGCATCCCATTAGCACATTAGTTATGCACTATTTGACTTAGTAGGCCACTTTCCTTTATGTTGTATCTTATCTATATTTTGTGTGCATTGTATTATATGTGAAAGAAGAAGAAAAAACTAGCAAGAAAACATTTTAGCCTCCATCTCTCTTCTTATATTCTTGAATGAGCTTCCTCTTGTGTGTATGGTGTGTGTTTGGCACAACAGCTCAAGCAAGTCCCCCCATCACACGATTCTTAACATTTTTGGGTAAAAACATGATGTGTGGCATCCAAAGGGCAAGGTCTAATCATTGTATCTCACCCAAAAGTGTTAGACATTGTTTGATCTACGGATGGTTCAACACAATTGTAGCATTCCATCACTACGACTACATCATTTGGAGCTTAAAACTTTATGCTTTCTTTCCTTTGAAGTCCTTAAATAGTGTGTGCATCTCCTAAGAGGTAACACCTAACCACAACTTGCAATCAAGATCACCTAGAGCTTGTTTGACATCACCACATGGGTGTTTGCCACCTCCATGATTGCAAGCTAATCACCACAACTACATTAGTAAAGGGAGGGGAAGGACTAAACTTTTGAATATATATTTTTAGCAACCCCCCTTATTTTTGTTCAATAGTACACTTGTTCCACACTTTGGTGGAATAACAACCACCTATTGCAATACCACCAC